>NC_057726.1:60805704-60808420 GCF_004010195.1 Chiloscyllium plagiosum
AATTGGGAGTACGGGATGGCATTTTTGCAAGAGGTAGGGTGGGAAGAGGTGTCATCCAGGTAGTTGTGGGAGTCGGTGGGTTTGTAAAAAATGTCAGTGTCAAGTCGGTCGTCATTATGGAGATGGAGAGGTCCAGGAAGGGGAGGGAGGTGTCAGAGATGGTCCAGGTAAATTTAAGGTCAGGGTGGAATGTGTTGGTGAAGTTGATGAATTGCTCAACCTACTCGTGGGAGCACAAGGTGGCGCCAATGCAGTCATCAATGTAGCGGAGGAAGAGGTGGGGAGTTGTGCCGGTGTAATTACGGATGATCAACTGCTCTACGTAGACAACAAAGAGACAGGCATAGCTGGGGCCCATACGTGAGCCTATGGCTACCCCTTTGGTCTGGAGGAAGTGGGAGGATTCAAAGGAGAAAGTGTTAAGGGTGAGAACCAGTTCGGCCAAACGAATGAGAGTGTCGGTGGAAGGATACTGTTGGGACGTCTGGGGAGGAAAAAATGGAGGGCTTGGAGGCCCTGGTCATGGCGGATGGAGGTGTAGAGGGATTGGATATCCATGGTGAAGATGAGGCGTTGGGGGCCTGAATATGCGTGAGCAAATCAAGGACTGCGGCTGTTGCAGATGCAAAATCAACAGAAACAGAAATTGCAAATCCGCTCGCAGTGATTTAGTGCATTGGCATTTCCTATCATCGTATCAAATTATCGAAAGAAATTATCAAAAGACTTTTATTCTTTTGTTAAAAAGGGGACGTATTCAATATATATGGAATCCCCTACAGTGCAGAATAGGCCATTCGGCCCATAGAGACCACGTTGACCTTCTGAAGAGCTTCCCAGCTGGACCCCATCCCACTCCTGTAACTCAGCATCTCCTTTGGCTACCCCACCTAGCCTGGACACAATCCACATAACTTGCACATATTTGGACTGTGGGAGGAAACCAAAGCACCCAAAGGAAATTCACACAAACTCCACACTTTCACGCAAATATACAATCAAACCCGGGTCCCTGGTACTGTGAGGCAGCTAACCACTGAACCACCATGCCACTCAAAGACAGAGGAGGGTTTTGTTCCATTTATCTCTGGATTACAGGCCAGCCGCACTCCTGCTGTGCCACTCTGCTCACTATAGTCAAGGTAAAGCAATCGTTGTCTGAAGTCTGGTTAGAGAGAGAAAACTGATAATGACTTACAACGTGAGAGTCACCACATCTCAGGCAAGGGTAGAGATTGAGAAGGAAAGTCCTTTGTGATAACCTCAGCTGGTGTAGGAAATGAACCTATGCTGTTAATGTTACCCTATATTACAAACCAGTCTTCTGGCCAACTGAGCTAACTGAACCTCATTGTCATCCAAGCCAGTGCAATTTAATGGCTTTATATATTGTAGTATGGAGACTAGGTTAGTTGCAGATTAAATACTTTTGAAGTGGCAAGGATGACCTAAACATGTAATATTAACAACAGTATTGTTAGCAATCATTTCAATTGTGCAAATATTAGTTTACATTGTTATTGTAGGTATATGGTTCCTATTCTGGGATTACAGAATGAGAATGTAGAAAGTAGAAGGTGTAATTAGTAAGTTTGCAGATGACATGAAAATTGCCAGTACTGTTAATGGTGACAAGGATGTTCTCAGACTACAGTCTGATATTGGTCAGCTGATAAATTGGGCAGAGCAATGGCAGATGGAATTTAATCTCTCAGTGTGAGATGATGCATTTTTGGAGGTCTAATAATGAAAGGATATACACAATAGGTCCCTAGGGAACACTGAAGAACAAAGTGAACTTACTGTACAAACCCAAGATCTCTGAAGATGTCAGGACAGGTAAGCAGGATGGTGAAGAATGCATAGAGGATGCCTTCTTCATTAGCTGGGGTAGAATATAGGAACAGGGAAATCTTGTTACAACTTTATAGAACTTTGTTAGGCTACAGATGGAATCCTGTTTGCTGTTCTGTTCACCGTTGAAACTTTATTGCTGGAACAGCACAGCAGGTCAGGCAGCATCCAGGGAACAGGAGATTCGACGTTTCGGGCACAGGCCCTTCTTCAGGAATGAGCAGAGAGTGTTCAGCAGAAGAAGATAAAAGGTAGGGAGGAGGGACTTGGAGGAGGGGCGTTGGAAATGTGATAGGTGGAAAGAGGTCAAGGTGAGGGTGATAGGTCGAAGTAGGATGGAGGCGGAGAGGTCAACAAGAAGACTGCAGGTCAGGAAGGCGGCCCGCCGCATCTGCTCCCAGGAGGACCAGTTCAAAATACGTACAACACAGATGGCCTCATTGGACTCATCCACCGCCAAACAACAACAACCCGACGGTCGGAGGAGGAGCGTCTTATCTTCCGACTGGGAACCCTCCAACCGCAGGGGATGAACTTGGACTTCACCAGTTTCTTCATCCCCCCTCCCCCCACATTGTCTCAGCCGGATCCCTCCAGCCCGGCACCGCCTTCCTGACCTGCAGTCTTCTTCTTGACCTCTCCGCCTCCATCCTACTCCGACCTATCACCCTCACCTTGACCTCTTTCCACCTATCACATTTCCAACGCCCCTCCTCCAAGTCCCTCCTCCCTACCTTTTATCTTCTCCTGCTGAACACTCTCTGCTCATTCCTGAAGAAGGGCCTGTGCCCGAAACGTCGAACCTCCTGTTCCCTGGATGCTGCCTGACCTGCTGTGCTGTTCCAGCAATAAAGTTTCAACT
>NC_057726.1:60811484-60815304 GCF_004010195.1 Chiloscyllium plagiosum
CGAACCAACCCCACCAACCTGTGGCACAGCATTTCAACTCCCCCTCCCACTCCACCGAGGATATGCAGGTCATTGGACTCATCCACCGCCAAACCACAACAACCCGACGGTCGGAGGAGGAGCGTCTTATCTTCCGACTGGGAACCCTCCAACCGCAGGGGATGAACTTGGACTTCACCAGTTTCTTCATTCCCCCTCCCCCCACCTTGTCTCAGACGAATCCCTCCCGCCTGGCACCGCCTTCCTGACCTGCAGTCTTCTTGTTGACCTCTCCGCCTCCATCCTACTCCGACCTATCACCCTCACCTTGACCTCTTTCCACCTATCACATTTCCAACGCCCCTCCTCCCTACCTTTTATCTTCTCCTGCTGAACACTCTCTGCTCATTCCTGAAGAAGGGCCTGTGCCCGAAACGTCGAATCTCCTGTTCCCTGGATGCTGCCTGACCTGCTGTGCTGTTCCAGCAATAAAGTTTCAATTTTGATCTCCAGCATCTGCAGACCTCACTTTCTCCTCGTTCTGTTCACCGCACTAGGATGTGATTAGACTGGAGAGTGTGCAGAGTAGATTCAGCAGAATGTTTCCTGGGATGGGAAATGTCAGTTATAAGGAGAGACTGGATAGGCTGGGTTTGTTTTCCCTGGACCAGAGGAAGCCGAGGGATGATCTGGTTGAGGTATGCAAAACTATGGGAGGCACAGACAGAGTAGATCATGAGAATCTCTTCCCGATGGCAGACATATCTCAGACCAGAGGGCATAAGTTTAATGTGAAGAGTAAGTGGTTTAGAAGTGATCTGAGGAAAATTTGAAATTCTGTGATCTGAGTCAACATTTTCTGGTGTTATAGACCAGAACAAACTCCCTTAAAACGTGTCAATAACCATAACTTTTTCTCATTTTAAAGGCAAGTGCCAGGCATTGCGTGCTGGATGCAATTTGATTGGTCAAACTATCAGGCTTGAAGCAAAACATCTTTTATTCGTACACTACATTTAAAATACTGCTAAAAAAAACAAAAATAATTGGCTTAACTGTACTTCTATCGAAATACTTAACAAAATAATAAATACTCATTAACTGTTCCAATAGATTAACATTCCATATGCACACCCTTGGCAAAGGCAAATTCAATAAAATAGATTGTGTCACATGCAATTCCAGCAGCAGAAAGAGAACCCAGGTTTTTAGCTGTAACAAAGAAACACAGAGATGTAGCATCATTTGCAACCTCAACAACTACTGACAAGCTAAACTAACATTCCTGGTTCTGTGGGTGCTTGACTTCAAATATTCAGGCTACTTCTTTTGTTCCACCTATAAAAAAAAAACACCCAAGACCTCACAAGTTGTTTACTTTATTGGCTTGAAGCAGACTGCTCAATATCTCTGTCTCAATCTCTTTTCATACAAAAAGGACAACATACACTTTGTAAAGCCATCGTAGCATCACATTGGATGTCATCAAATCTGGATGACATCCCTCTAATTTCTGTTTTTCTTTAATTTCAGTCTTCTCTGTACTAATTTTTAGGATTCATGGTTTTATAAGGGCAGATGCATTTTGCATGTAATGTGTTATTCTGCTGCTGAGATTGATTAGTGTACAAATGTGACAGTGCTCTAAGGGCTTCAGGAGTGGTAAATAGTCAAATCCTGAAGGCAGTTAGAGGTCAAAGTCTTACTGGAGGTGAAGTTTTTTTTGTAGATTGGCAATGAGGTGTTATTCTAAATTGATGATGAAGGACAGGAGAAGGTACTAAAATTATTGATTTTCTCTCTTTTATTCAATGCATTTGCCACATTGAAGTCGAATACCTGATGACTGATGGATACACATTAAATGCGAGATTTTTATATTTACTTGATGATCAGCTTTGGCGTCGCTTAAGGTGAGTCAGAGAATAACTTGGAGGATTTTGTACATTGTTTACAATGAGAGCAATTTCTTTATGATAGCTGAATAAGTCAAATTGTATTTATTTTTATGTATTGTAGTTATCTTAGTGAGAGTTTTATCCCTTGAATTCCATAATTCGCTTTATGTCGCTTTATGAGAAGATTATATGATATAATGGAGAATGTTTTAGTGTACCAATATATTTTAGAAATGGGAGCAGAAATAAATTAAAGGAACAAATTAAAGGACAAAATGTAATTTAATGAAAAAGAATGACAAAATTTAATTGAAAAATTGATTGCAGAGATTTGTGAACAAAGTAAGTTGGAATTAAAATTAACTAAGAAAAGCTTGCATTTATGTAACATCTTTCACAGACTCTAAACATTGAGCACTTTATAAGCAATAGAACACTATTATGTGGTCAATGATGTAATTATGAAAAGTGGGAGTCATTTTTTATGCACTAACAAGATGACCAGATCATCAATTCTGGCTGTTACTTGATGGTTCATAGTGTGTTAGGACTTGAGAGAACTGTCTGTTTTATTTCTTTGAATAATGCTTGGCACTTCGACACCCAGCTGAGGGGTGGTGAGGCCTCCAGTTCCTGAAGCAAGATTTGAACCCATAACCCTCTGACTCAGTTGGGAGTGCGACCTCTGAAGCAGGGTTCATACTTTAAAGTTTATGTAAAATTAAAATGTGTGCTTTTATGATATAAAGCAGTACTTCCCAAGATCTCCCTAATCCTTCTTCCCAAGGGCTTGGCAAGAAGGATTAGGGAGAACCCTAAGGCGTTTTACTCATACCTGAGGAATAAGAGAATGATCAGGGAGAAGGTAGGGCCGATCAGGGATAGTGGAGGGAACTTGTGCGTGGAGTCTGAGCAGTTAGGAGAAGCCCTAAATGAGTTTTTTGCTTCGGTTTTCACCAAGGAAAGGGAACTTATGAAAACTTAGAGGAGCTGAGATACAATCTTGACCAGATCAAGATTGACGAAGATGATGTGCTAGAAATTTTGGAAAACATTAAGATTGATAAGTCCCCAGGGCCAGACCAGATTTATCCTAGGCTGCTCCGGGAAGTGAGAAAGGAGGTTGCTAAGCCGCTGGTGAGGATCTTTGCCTCCTCATTCTCCACGGGAGTCACGGGAGGATTGGAAGGAGGTGAATGTTGTTCCACTTTTCAAGAAGGGTAATAGGGAAATCCCTGGCAATTACAGACCAGTCAGTCTCACATCTTTGGTCAGCAAAGTTGTGGAAAGAATTCTGAGGGATAGGATTTATGACTATTTGACAAAGCATAGTGTGATTAAAGGCAGTCAGCATAGCTTTGTGAGGGGCAGGTCACACCTCACAAATCTTATTGAGTTCTATGAGGAGGTGTCAAGACAGGTCGACGACAGTCGAGCAGTGGATGTGATGTATATGGATTTCAGCAAGAATTTGATAAGGTTCCCCATGATAGGCTCATTCATAAAGTCAGGAAGTATGGTATACAGGGAGATTTGGCTATCTGGATTCAGAATTGGCTGGCTGACAGAAGGCAGAGGGTGGTTGTAGATGGAAAGTATTGTGCCAGGAAGCAGGGCTCTGGTTTTGGGCCTCTGCTCTTTGTAGTTTTTATAAATGACTTGGATGAGGAGGTTATGGGGTGGGTTATAGATGGGGTGGGTAAATTGTAGATGACACAAAGGTTGGAGGTGTCGTTGATAGTATAGAGGGCTAATGCAGGTTGCAGCGCGACATAGGCAGGATGCAGAGCTGGGCTGAGAAATGGCAGATGGAGTTCAACCTGGATAAATGTGAAGTGATGCATTTTGGAAGGTTGAAGTCGAATGCTGAATATAGGATTAAAGACAGGATTCTTTGCAGTGTGGAGGAACAGAGGGATCTGGGTGTGCAAGTACATAGGTCC
>NC_057726.1:60815320-60839109 GCF_004010195.1 Chiloscyllium plagiosum
AGTTTGAAGATATTAGGAGGAAGGTATAAAGGAGACGTCAGAGGTAGGTTCTTTGCGCAGAGAGTTGTGAATGCATGGAATGTGTTGCCAGCTGAGGTGGTGGAAGCGAAGTCATTGGGGACATTTAAGCGACTGCTGGACATGCACATGGATAGCAGTGAGTTGAGGGGTGCGTAGGTTGTTAGTATATTTTACATTAGGATTAAGTCTCGGCACAATATCGTGGGCCTAAGGGCCTGTTCTGTACTGTACTTTTCTATGTTCTGTGTTCTATTCCATTGTGACCCGATTTGCTGCTTCAAAACTGGTCTGATCTGGTGTGCCAACAAATATTTTAAAAAGGGTTGTAAAATTTGTTATGAATGTGTTATTAGAATGTTATATATTTTACGAAGAACACTAATCTAGCTTTAAAATAGATGCAAGGAATCTTACAAAATTGGTTTCAGAAGTGACGTGACTAACCTTGTGTGCTCAGTGGTGTTGGGACCAGACTGTACTGCACTTATGTCAAGAAGAAATCACGCCAACAGTAAATAGGAACTGTTTGACACTGGTTACGCTAGAGTTGTGAACAGCTGTTCTTATCTCATCAAAAGACCAGCAGAATAAGAACCATCCAAGTTAATGTCTGAAACAGTTAAAAATATCACCTTAATTAAAAAATAATGAATGCATTTGTGACCCAGACCTAGTATAATTCAATACCTAATATAGAAGCAAAATTCGACAGTTTTGGGATAACAGCTATTTTAAGTTTTGAACTGTGACCATCTGTTGCATGCAGATGATGAGAAAAGGTGTAGGTGGTATATTGGTAACATTTCTACATTAGTTATCAGAGGTTTGAAACCCACCTCAGTAAGTGGTGGAATTTAATTTCAATTTATAGTGGAATTGAAAGCCAGCCTCAAAAATGTTGCAAAGACACATATGGTTCACTCATTCTTTTGGGAAGGATAGCCCTAAACAATGTCTCCCGACCTACAGCAATATGCTTGTCTCATAACTGCCTAATGAAATGAGCCTCCCAAGTCATTCAGTTTAAGGGTAATCCGAGATGGGCGGAAAATGCTGGCCTTGTCAGCAGTGCCTATGTTCCACAATTTTCAGTTTTTAAAACTTTGAGAAACGTCTTGAAGCAGTAAGTGCTTCTCAACAGGAAGACAGAAGGAGGTTTCCAGGTTTGCTGTACTGAGACAGACTACTAATTGTCACAACTAGTAGTGCCGTAAAAGTGAAACAAAGGAGTCTCCAATCATTTCCAAGACTTGTTCGACCCAGTTTATCTGTGGCAGCAACCTGCAGCTATTGGATTACATTGCAGGTGCTGAATTCTGATCCAGGTTTTCAACCCTTTCATACCAGAAAGAGAATCTTCAAGCAAGCCAGGCCTACTCCAGAGACTGATATGAATTTCATCTTCATTTGTGACATATATCCTTACCTACTTTAAATGTTTGAATCTGTATTTTAACAAATAATTTAGTAAGTGTTTACTCCAATAACTTTCAACAATTGTTATGTAATAAAGTGTATAATATATTTTTGTAATTTGGGAATTTGTATTTAAAAAGTAGAGGTTATATAAATTTTGATTTCAGTTCTGTGATGGTAATTTTTTAAGAGATCAGAAAGTAATTTTGGACATTAAAATAGATATATAATTTCTAGAAAGCATGTGACTTAGTAGGTACCTATCAGAATACCCAGGGTGTTAAGTGATTGCATGTTTTCAAAGTGGAATTTTAATCATATACAGAGCAAACAGTCCAAAACCACTAGTTTTTTGAGTTCAGTTCTTCAGATTCCAGAAGAGTCAGATTTCAGTTCTGCAGGGCAGTTTCACTCCAGCACCACTCTACTTTGTGAAGTCTACAAACTGAGAGTTGTTTAGAAGTTTTCCAAAATGGTTTAAACTATCAGAGCTAAAAAGAAGTCCCTTAGTCATCAACACTAGAAAGATTCCGTTAAGTAAGAAATTGCAGAGATAAAAATATTGATGACTCTTTACTGGGATTCTTTTTTTCATTCATACACGTGGGCATCGCTGACTGGCCAGCATTTATTGCTTGTCTCTAGTTGCCCTTGAGAATGTGGTGGCGAGCTGCCTTCTTGAATCGCTGCCATCCATGTATTGTAGGTTGACCCACAATGCCATTAGGTAGGGAATTCCAGGATTTTGACTCAGTGACAGTGAAAGAAAAGAGATATAAGGCTGCTTTGAGAGACAAGGAAGGAAATCACAGGTCCTAACCCAAATTTTTAATTCCTTGCTCGCCACAGAAGAGGGGGCACTGGAGTACAACTAATGTGCAAGTGGAAAAGATAAACCAAGGAATTACAAACCAGCGAGTCTTACATTAGTGGTAGGGAAACAATTGGAAAAGGTAGTCAAGGAGAGAATCAACCTCCACTTAGAAATGCAGGATTTCATCAGGGATAGACTGCACAGTGTTGTCAGAGGGAGGTATGCCTAAAACATCTGGTTGAATTTTTTGAGGAGGTGATCAAATATGTAGGTAAGGGCAATACAGTACATATAGTCTGTATAGATTTCAGCAAAGCCTTTGACAAGATCCTACATGTAAGAAACATATCTAAATAGCAGAATAACACAAAGAGATTCAGGGTAACTTGGTAAGATGGATGCAAATTTGGTTTAGTAGTAGGAGACAGAAGGTGGTGTCAAAAGACTGTTTGTGGTATTGGAGGCCGGTATCCAGTGAACCATCACAGGGATGAGTGCTGGGTCCCTTATTGCTCATGATTTATATAAATGACGTAGATGAGAGTGTGGAGGGAATAATAAATAAATTTGGGGATGAGATGGAAACTGGCCAGGTGGTTGACAATGAGAGGAGATTGGTCAGGTGCGCAGGTCAATAGAAGATGGAGTTTAACCCTGATAAATGTGAGTTGATGCGCTTTGGAAGAAGTAACTAGACATGGAAGTACTCGAAGAATGGCAGGACATTAGGAAGCTTGGAATCTTGGAGTGCTTGTCCACAATCTTTGCACATAGCAAGGGAGATTAATAGGATAGTGAAGAAAGCATACAGGACACTTGCATTTATCAGTCGAGTCAGAGATTATGAGAGTAGGGAGGTTATGTTGGAGCAGAACACGCTTTGCTTGTCCTATAGCTGGTGTACTGTGTGCGGTTCTAGTCACTGCACTATAGGAGTGATGTGATTGCACTGGAGAGTGACTAGGATGTTGCCTGTGATGGAGCATTTCAGCTATGAAGAGAGGCTGGGAAAGTTCAGTTTGTTTTATTGGGAGCAGAGAAGGTTGACAGAGGACCTGGTAGAGATGTTTAAGATTATGAAGGGCATAATCAGGGTAGATAGAAAGCAGCTGTTCCCCTTAGTTGAAGGATCAATAACAAGACGGCACATGTTTAAGGTGAAAGGCAGGAGGTTTGGGAAGAGTTTGAGGATTTTATTTCAGCTTGAGGGTGGTGAGAGCCTGGAATGCATTGCCTGGGAGGATAGTTGGGTGAGCAACCTCACAATCTTTAAAAAGTACTTGGATGAGCACTTCAAGTATCACCACATTCAAGAACATAGGCTTTGTGCTAGAAAGTGGGACCAGTGTAGATTTAATGTAGCTTTGGCAGTACAGTACAGATTTACTGGGCTGAAGGGCCTCCTCTGTACAGTATGATTCCTTGATCTTTGATGGTGATGAGTTCTTTCTAAACTGTACAATGAATTAATAAAGTTTGTTTGTTTTTGTTTCCTTTTGTGTAATAAACTTGTGTTGTACTGTAATAAAGAACATTGACAGCCTCATGTGAATATAGTCAATGACTAAACATATGATTTATTAAGACCAGCTTTCAGTCCAGAATCTGACGTGTCCCATCTTGCCATCAGCAGGAATCATAATGTGTGAGAAATGAACCTTTCTTTTCTTAGTTGAAATATAAAGCTGTCTTGCTGATTACTTTTAAATTGAAATTACCAGAAATTAAAAGGGGGCTACATGACACTCTGATTACATTTCAGTCCCAGTACATTGCAGTAAGAGTTCCTCATGGTAGTGCCTTGGACCCAACCACTTTTAACTGCCTCATCAATGACATTACCTCCTTCCTAAGGTCAGAAGTAAGAATGTTCACTGTTTATTGCACAATGTTAAGTGCTGTTCACAACTCCCCAGATTCTGAAGTAGTTGATGCCAATTTTGCAGAAACACGTGGAAAACGTTTAAGCTTGGGAATTACCATTTACTCAAAACTGAACTGTTCCATCCAAATAAATTCAGTGGCTGTAAGACCAGGTCAGAGTTTGGGAATGTTGAGGTAAGTAACTCATCTCCTAACTCTCCAAAGCCAACCAAAAGGCTCAAGCTCGAGCCAGTGATACACATGCTCTATTTAAAAACTTCATTGAAAAATCCATTCTCTCCCAGCAAATTGGGCCCTGAAATTAAATCAGAAGTGTGCATGTGATGGAGTCTCAGATTAAATCCCAGCTGCGGACTCAACTCCACCAGGGTCAACATGTTTGGATCCGCTGTTTAAAAGATAGACAGCAGCTGATAAATCTGAGTGGTTTTCTTTTTGAAGAGGTAGGAAATGTCGTGGATGGGGAAATCTCTGGATATTATTTATATCAACTTTTAGATGGCATTTGATAAAGTCCCTCATAAGAAAATGTTGGCTCAAGTTGTGGGTCATGGAATTGTGGGCAAATAGCTGAGCTTGCTGGGAAATTGGTTGAGCAACAGGAGTCAAAATAAAAGGATAATGAAGATGTTCTTTAATTGGCAGGATGTAACTAATGGTATCTCACAAGGATCTTTAGTGGGGCATAAATTATTCTCTGTTTTTGCTGTATTTCTTAATGAATTAGATGATGGAATCATAAGATAATAACAAATAGGAGCAGGAGTAGATCCTTCAGTCCATTGATCCTGCTCCACTGTTCATTAAGCCCTTGGATGATCTGATCATGGTTTTAAATCCACTCTCCTACTTGTTGCAAATAATACTGGATTCCCTTGTCGATCAACAGCCTGTCATGCTCAGCCTAGAATATATTCGATGATCAACCTTCCACTACTCTTTGTGGAAGAGAATTTAAAAATCCAATAACCTTCTGAGAGAAGAAATTCCTTTTCAACGCTGCCTTAAGTGGAAGAACCCTCAATTACTAAACTGTTCTCTCTTGAGCTTGATTCCTCGACAAGAGGAAGCATCCTCCTAGTGTCTATCCTGTCATGTCCCTTCAGAATCTTAAATGTTTCATTAACATCACCTGACACTTTTCTAAACTCCAATGTGTACAGGCCCAACCTGGTCAACCTTTAACATGAAAATATATTTTACATTTGCATATAATTTCGATATATTACTATACTTGTAAAGAATATTTAACATGTAGCTATAGGAAGACATTTTAGTACTAAAGGAAACAAAATTGAACTGGAAATGTTAACTCTATCCTTCTCTCCACAGATGCTGCCAGACCCGCTGAGTTTCTCCAGCATTCTTTGCTTTTATTTGCAACATCTGTAGTACTTTGTTTTGATTTCAAAGAGGTATTAGGACAGGTGACCAATAGCTTTATCAAAGGACAGATGGGCTATAAGCAGCATCATGAAGGAGAAAAGAGAGGTCAAAGATGAAGAGATTTAGGGAAGAAATTCCAGAATTAAAGAATTAGGCAGCTGAAGGAATTTTTGCGTAATGGAAATCAGGATGAGAAAGATTCCAGAATTGGAGAACCACAGATATCTCTGAAGTTTGTAGTACTGGAGGAGATGACAGCGATTGAAATGACATGTGACTATAAAGTGTTTTGAATACTAGGATGAAGACTTGAAAGCTGAGGTCTTTCTGGACTGGTATTTAGTGGCAGCAAGCACACAACGATATATGAAATCGATTTGTTTCAAATTAGGATATGGACAGCAGACTTCGCTGACCTGCGGTTTACTGAGTTGGACAATCTAAAGTCTGTTGAAATAGTTGAGACTGAAGGTGACAAAGATGTACAAACATACATAGAAACATATGATTTAGGAGCACAAGAGGCAGCATGGTGGCTCAGTGGTTAGCACTGCTGCTTCATAGCGCCAAACTCAGGGGACTGTGTAGAGTTGGCACATTCTCCCCATGTCTGTTTGGGTTTGCTCTGCTTTCCTCCCATAGTCCAAAGATGTGGAGGTTAGGTGGATTGGCAATGCTAAATTGCCCATATGTGCCGGCTATGTGGATTAGTTATGGGAAATGCAGAGATAGAGTAGGGGGTTGGGGTTGGGTTTGGGTGGGATGCTCTTTTCAGGGTTGGTGTGGACTTGATAGGCTGAATGACCTGCTTCCACACTGTAGGGATTTGTACCTTCAATCTTGATGGATTGATAGATTCCTGTCACCCGTTGCATTCTTTGACTCCCTTGTCAGTTAAGGCTCTATCTATTTAGCCCCATGGTGTTCAGGGATGTATAGGTTAGGTGCAATAGTCAGGGATAAATGTAGAGTAATAGGGTAGGGGAATGGGTCTGGGTGGGTTACTGTTTGGAAGGTTGGTGTGGACATGTTGGGCCAAGGGGCCTGTTTCCACACTGTAGGGATTCTATATACTTATGGCTGATCATCCCACTCATTTCCCTGTACCCACTGTCGTCCCTTATCCTTTGATCCTTTGCGCCCTAAGAACCATATCTATGTCCTTCTTGAAAATTTGAGCACATCCTTACTTTTGTATTCCATTTACCTTGTAATAAACAATAAACATGGACAAGAGTTTCAGCAGTCCTGGTGAAGATGTTATATAAGGTATTGGTTTCTAAAATGTTAATGTTGGGTTGCATTGAGACACACCCAATCTGATGATTTCACATAGTCTTTGTTGGGTGGAGAAATGGCAATTTACATGGGGGCTAATTGTGTACAACCTTGATATATCTGGCTCCTCATATTAGTGATTATGTTGAACTAGTTAATGTTTATTGTAGATTTTGCTATTGTGCAATAAACTACATCTTGTTATGTAAAATGTGTCTAATCTTGCTAGGACTCCATTGTGGTCTATTATCTATGACTGATAATTAGCCAGTCCTGTTGAATCAGCATAGAAAGGAGGTTTAGGGGACGGTGGGCATTGTAGTGCAGTGGTACTGTCCCTACTTGTGAACTAGGAGACTGAGTTGAAGTTTGATCTGCCACCAAATGTGTGTAATAACATCTCTGGTCAGATTAATTGTAAATTTCTGAGCTGTGACTGAGTGGTTAAAATAATGGATTTGAAATCCATTGGGTTATTCCTACACAAGTTTGAATCCTGCTCGTAATATTCATTTGTGTTCCTGACTGCTATGAATTTCCAAACTTAACTTTGCTACCTGGGCCAATAGAGCAATAGATAACACTATTAACTATTGGTAGGCTGTAGATTGAAAGTTCAACTCCGTCCTGGCACAAATACATTAAAGGATCACATGGTAGTGCCCCATCTCTGGGCCAGAACATTCAGGATATTAAAAAATATCTAGAAAGGGGAGTTGATGACAACAAACTTACCAACAACAGTTGTTAGTAAGAAAATGCAATATGGTGAGCAGCAGTGTGGATTCAAATTCCATTATACCCTGAAGAAAAATTTTTTTAAACCCAAGTGACTTTACCACTTGAAGGACATTACCATTTAAGCAGACAGAGACAAACAGTCAGAAGCCAGAATTGGACAATCAAAACTGTTTACACTATTCTAGATGTGGTCTGACTTGTGCCTTGTATAGTTTTAGCAAGAGCTGAAAATGTGTTGCTGGAAAAATGCAGCAGGTCAGGCAGCATCCAAGGAGTAGGAGAATCGACGTTTCGGGCATGAGCCCTTCTTCAGGAAGAAGGGCTCATGCCCGAAACGTTGATTCTCCTGCTCCTTGGATGTTGCCTGACCTGCTGCGCTTTTCCAGCAACACATTTTCAGCTCTGATCTCCAGCATCTGCAGTCCTCACTTTCTCCTCGATAGTTTTAGCAAGCCCTCCCTATTTTTATAGTCTAGATTAGAGTGGTGCTGGAAAAGCACAGCAGGTCAGGCAGCATCCGAGGAGCAGGAAAATCCCTATTTTTATACTCCATTCCCAAGGCTTTCAGTTCAGAGCTTGGTAAGAGGTGCAAGGAAAACAATGTTGATGAGGAAAAGATTTAACATTTGCCATCCTGTGAAGAAGTAGTAATCATAGGCCTCTTCCGATTTTATGGCAACTGCTGTGTCTGTCTCTGTAGTATTAAACTCTGGTATACAGTTTATTTTCCTTATTTATTGTATTACAGTAAGTTTTCATTTAAAGTTGACACAGTTAATGTAGTTTGCTTTAAAATTGATAACAAAATGAGAACAGTACATTTGTTTAAGATTGTGAAATTCAGAATTCCTGTTCTGTGGCCTGTGTGTTCTCAAGACCAAGTTAAAAATCACAATTTAACTTGGTCCACCCCAGTCCAACACCAGTACCTCCACATCATGTTCTCAAGACCTTTTCCCCATGTTTCTACTGTTGAACTTAGTCCTTAAATCCTTCCTCTGGCTCCTGCCCCTGCTCTCACTCCTTCTTTAACCATTTACACCACTCCTCCCCTCTATTCTTATTTGTTACCTCTGGTGTCCACTTCTCTCCTGGCTTCTTAGTTATACTGTGAACTTACACTACACTGAAGTCCTGAGCTCTGCTATGGCAGCAGAAGTTGGTCAGTGCGTTTAGTTCTATCTACACCAAAAAGCTTATGCCACTAGATGGAGCTTGACAAATTGAAACCTCCTGGAGTACAGTATTTGCAGTACTTATATTGGATTTCTTCTATTTTTAAAATGTATGTTTTTTTAAGGTTATTTTATTTGTATATGTAAGCATTTAAGAATGTACACCATTCCACATTAATAATGTTTTAAAGTTGCTTCCTGGTCTGTAAGTACCTACTGTCAACGTTCCTAATGTTAAAACGTGAAGTTACTTAAAGGATGGAATGCCACTTGGTGCATAAATGCATTGACTTTGAGTTCTGGAAACTGCTGCCATGCATAGATCTTAGAGGTCCACACAGCATAAATCAGAGGGAATGCAACTTACTGCATATATTATATATATTTTAATGATGTTTTTAGTATATTTTGTTTATATTTATTGATTTATTTTGTTTTGCAAGTTATTTCAGTGGGCAATGCACAGTACTGCACATGTATGACACAGTAAGACCATAGGACATAGGAGCAGAAATTACGCCATTCAGCCCATTAAGTCTACTTCACCAATCATGACTGACAAGTTTCTCAACCCTATTCTCCCGCTTCCACCCTTGATACTCAAGAACCTATTCATCTCAATCTTAAATATACTCAATGACCTGGCCTCCACGGTCTTCTATGGCAATTAATTCCATAGATTCACCACCCTCTGGCTGAAGAAGTTTCTCCTTATCTCTATTCCAAAAGATCTCTTTAGTCTCTCGGGTCCTAATCTCTCCTACCAATGGAAACATCTTCCCAACATCTACTCTGTCCAGACCATTGGTATTCTGTATGTTTCAATTAGATGCTTCCTCATCCTTTTAAACTCCAATAAGTATAGACCCAGAATGTTCAAGTGTTCCTCATATGTTAAGCTTTTCATTCCTGGGACCATCCTCATGAATCTCCTTTGCTACAAAGCCAGTACACCCTACCTGAGATATGAAGCCCAAAACTGCACACAATACTCCTGTCTCCTTACCCCTCAATCCCTTTGTGCTTTTATCCCATGTGTTATATTAGTCCATTAAGCACTGGCAAATGGGCCTAGATTTATTTAGGATATCTGATCGTACGAGTTGGACCGAAGGGTCTGTTTCAGTACTGTGTTTGTCTATGACTACAAAAAGGCATAAGAACCCGTTGAGGTCACGTCTCATTACACGCCGCCAGGTGCCGCTGCCGCTGGAGTTTGCAACGGGCGTCGCTGAGCTTCAGGAGAGTGTCGCTAGGAGTCGCTGCCACTGGAGTCTACAGCCGGCATTTTGCTCAACTTCAGTTTGGTGCCGTTAGGAGCCGCTGCCGCTGGAGTCGACAGCCGACATTTTGCTCGGCTTCAGTTGGTTCCGCTAGGAGCCGCTGCTGCGGGCGTTCGCCAGTGTGTGTTGTCGGTCTCTTCTCGCTGACAGACCGAGCTTGTGACCGGTTTCTCAGGGTTGGGTCCGCACCCGGCGGAATATTTTCTTCCGCTGCGGGCCTCACTCTGGGAAGCCCGGTTCGAGTTCGTTGATTTTTTTTTAATTGGCCCGTCTCGCACTGCTGTTTGACCCTCCTTACCGCTCCCCACAAGCTGCCCTGACTCTACCCACCTTCCCCGGGGCTCCGCAGTCGTTGCCTTGGCCTTTCTCATCGACCCCCAACCCCCACTTTCTCAGACCACCCTCCCCCTCCCCCCCTCCATCGGGGGAGCTTTCACTGGCTCCACGGACCCTGTTGTTGAAGTTACCGCGGGTGTTGCTGCGTGTGTTGAGGCCGGGCCTGGCTCCCGATTGTCAAATTGCCCAGTGGCGGTGCGGCCTCTGTGTCACCCCCGCGGTCTCCCGCTGGGGATTTCGGCCCCTTGTCCCAGAGCTGAGCCCTGGCTCTGCAATGCCGGGTCCGGCTACCGGGAGCAGGGCCCGCGTGTACGCCGAAGTAAACAGCCTGAAACCCCGCGAGTACTGGGATTACGAGTCACACGTTCCTGAATGGGGGTAAGAGACCCAGTATATTGTAGCGGTGAGGTTAAGATATGACTTGAATGCATAGACATCTGTCTGTAGGCGGGAATATATAGATGTTTGTTGAATGGAAATGTATCTACCGCAAAAAATAGCAATGCTTAGATGTGATTTCGAAACCTGTTAGAAATGTAAATAGATGTCCGGCGGACGTTTGAAAGCGTGTATAGAATATGGAAACGTGTAAAACGTAAAGAAATGTGAAAATTGTTCATGGAAGTAGTCCCTAATTATTATAAAGTGGACTGTAATTGGCTTGGTTATATTTGTACATCTAATTAAGTTCATTACGCAAGGAACGCTGTGCAAACATGTTCTATCGTGGTGTGATTTTTCAATCCTACGTTAATGAACTGCCCCACCTCAAAAAGTCCATATCAATCATCATTAGCTTTTTCAGTTATTAATGGTGTAGAAATGAAAATTAGTTGAACCACTTGTGCATGCCAAACTCTATCTTGAATCTAGAATCTAAAAGTTTACTATTTAGGTTGCCAACTCTTGTTTGAACTATTTGGAAGACTATTTGATTTCTTTAAGTATTTTCCTAAATGATAAACCAGGATGATAAACCAAATGGATCCTCTTGCTTATTAGCTTAATTCACTGATGAGATACTGGTGCTTAGATCCGTCACATAGAGGCTAGTAAAGTGATTAACATTAATGCCTTTAACATAGAGGCTAGTAAAGTGATTAACATTAATGCAAGCTTTCTACTGTTTAGGTATTTTTAATGTTTTTGTCAATGTATACAGGTGTGTTATGATATACCTCTGGAGTAGGTGGAACTTGGACCTTCTAGCTCAGAGGTAGGGACACTCTGAGCCACAGGAGTCCTCTATTAAGGCATTTTATGTTTGGGGTCTTGTCAATTTATACCTAAATACCAGGTCTGCAGTAAACATTGACACATCCCAACTTTGAAACGTTGTGCCCTCCATATTGGGTAAGCTGAAACTATTAAGTGCTTCTCTGAAAGACACTAACTTTGGATTCCTTTCTGGTGATAGGCATGTACCATACATGGCAAAAAAAAAGTTGCTAATGACCTGATAACATATATTTTCCATAAACACTGACTTGTGTGAGGTTGCCCTATTTTTATGTAGAATATTTGCTTTAGCATTGGAATTTTTACAAGAACAAGCTGTTGTTTTCATGTAAATTAAAATTGTGAGGTTTTACTTGTGATAGTATTGACAGTAAAGTCTAGGTTAAGATGGTAATTCAAACAAGGATTGAATGCTGTCTGGTGGTACAGTTGAAAGGTATCCAAGATGTCCTCGGATCTGACCAGTGAGGAGTTAATTATTGAGATTTGTTTCACTCGTGCTTTAGGTCTAAGATCCAGACACATTTCCAGAGGTAAATGGTGGTTCTTACGTGGTCAATAGGCTGCACCCAATTTCTATGAAGCTCAGCTTAGTTCTCAGTAGCGTTGGCTGCCATTTATGTGTCTTTAGAACTTAAAAGCATCTTGGTACAATAATTATATGCACAGCACACAAAATAGTCTCTTGTCCAAATTTGCATCAACTTGCGATATACAAACATTAACATGTCACGGCAAATTCAGAGTTGATTGTATTGGTGGAGATAACAATGAAGTTCTTGACTATGCAAATAACTACTAAGGATCCATAAATATTTTAATATCTTCTCACTGAAAGTTGGCAAAGGCTAAATATGTGTGAATATTTGAGAATTGAATATTTGACTATGAACATGTATTTAAAATGCTTAGAATAGAGAAGGGACTCAAGACTCTTAGTAAGTGGTGGAATTGGCAATGGGAATGAAAATTGAAAACATTTTGAAATGTGTAAAGTTAGATTACTGTTACGGAGATGATTAAAACAATCATGGAATGAAGTTCTACACACTCCAGCTCTGCTTTTTCTTCAGTGTGCTCTGTTACTTTCTCATCCAGTCTAGTTGTAGTCTTTTCCAGGTAAACACTTGGAAGACCTAAAACCACCGTCGCTACCTTCAGCAAAAATACTGTGTCCTCCCATCTAACTCCATAACCTTTCTGCTGCAACCTTGATTTCCTGATTTATCTCTAGCTGACTAGTAGATCCCTTATTGTTCCTCACAAACACTACTGATTTACAACTCAAAAAAAAATTGTTTTCTTTGTACACCTCATTTATGCCTTAGTCATCCCCTGACTTATTATTCTGCTGCCACACTGGCTTGCATTCCATTCCTTATAAACCAAAATTGTACTAGTTCTCCTACCTTAACCTGTACCAAGTGTTGATCCTGTCTTATTTTGACTCTTCGTCCTTGAACACCTCATTATTTTGGAACTTCTCTAGCTTTACTTTCCTGCTTTCCTGTCCCTGACATGTTCATTGTCCAATTTTGACCTTAATTGCAACCCTGTTTCTCACTAATGTTGACCATGCTTTCAGCTGTCAAGACTGTATGCTCTGGAATCTTGAAGAAGGGTTAGTCCCGAAACATTGACTTCTCTACCACCTGATGCTGCCTGGCTTGCTGTGTTTTTCCAGCCTCCTGTCTGGAATTCTGTCCCTCGATCTGCCTGTCTCTTCAGCTTCCTCTCCTTTGACAATCCTTAAAACCTGACTTTAATCAAAATATTTGGAAACTTTTTCCGACTTTTGCTTTGTTCTTATACTTTCCCTGAAGCACCATATACAGTTTTTTTTCTGTATTGAAGGTGTTCTGTAAATTCAAATTGTTCTAGACAAGGTGAGAATAGAGCATGATACTCTTCACATCTCAACCCTGCTGTCAAGGAGAGATGGTGACCTGGTAAACAAATTGCAAATGATGTGGGTATCGGTCCATTTTATCCATTTTGTAGTATACAAGTTTGTCCAAGATGCTACATATTCTACTGTTGAAGGAAATAAAAGACACTCCCACAACATCCAGACTAACAGTAGTTTCAACACACCATGTACAAGTCACGTAGAATAGCATATAACACAACAAGCAGAATCCTGTGCTAGATTACTTAATCTGTGAGTCTGAATCTCAGATTTACCTCATAAAACAATAAATTAATTGGGCCTCAAAGCAAAATAATTGGTATTTGAGGCTGATATCTAGTATTAGGAGATTCTTGCAAGGAAAACTTTAGAAATAAAAATTTCTTGGCTTCAAATTAGATTATTGGGCAGCCTCTTTAGAATGCAAGCTAAGGGATGGAGCAAATTAGGAAAAAGAGATTTCTGGCCTAAAGTCAGGAAATGCTTTCACACAGAATGAAGGTTAAAAACTCTCATCATGTGGATGTTCTGCTGTTGGTACATGAATGTCTGTTGAAGGGTGAGCTAGATGAGCCAAATGTTGCATTCTTTTGTGTTTAGCTTTGGAATCATCAAATTGTTTAGAAACTGAAGGCACAATTTTATTTAAAGCAACTAAATCTAATGCTATTTTATCGTGTAAAAGGGAAATAGTTATGAGAGATCGGTGATCATGATTATCTTAAGATTTAAGCTAGCTAAGGGAAAGGACAAGGGGCAATGTGAAGTAAAAAAAAAATTAAGTTGGAGAGGGATGAGAATAGATGTGAACTGGGTAAAATGGAAACAAATGTGCTGTATCAGAACAGTGGACTGCCTTAAAAAAACAGTTGATATGCTTCCGGTACCTTTGTACAAAGACAAAATATAGGGCAGCCAAAGTCATAGATTCTTGGATGACGAAGCTGAGAGTATGTTAAAGCAGAAAATGGGGGTTTTATGACCGATTGATAAGAGGTTCAATACTCCCTGAATATAGAAACCTCAACTGAAAAAGAAATCAGAGGCAGGAACGATATGAGTAGGGACTGACCGCTATTATGAAAGGAAATCCAAAGATATACTGTAAGAGCTTAAATAGTAAAACAGCAGTGACAGGAGGAGTGGGACAGATTATGCATCCAAAAAGGAGTCTATATATGGGAGGGAAGTATTAGATTTTAACCCATCAGGACTGGATCAGATGCATTTGATGACCTTGAGGGAGGCTGTTGCAGATGTCCTGACCATAATCATCCAGTTCTCAATGTGGGGTGGTGCTAGGGCACTGGAAAATGTTACAACCGTCAAAATTGCAAGGACCACTCGGGCATCGACAGGGCAGTCAGTTTAAGCTAGATGGCCAAAAAGCTTTTCGAGATGATTATCAGAAACAAAAGCCTGTTGTGCATGTGTGAAGTAGTTGGAGAAAGTAAGCAAGAATTTGTTCAAAGTAGTTATGTCAAAAACAGCTTGGTATGATTATGGGTGTAGTTGAGCTCAATATGTGTCACTGATTTCCAAAGGATGTCTGATGAAGTACAGCAATAAGATTTCATGCAAATCTGGAGCCCATGAAATAAAATAAAATAACTGCAGAATGAATGTGAAGTTATCTGAATGATGTGTAACTGTAGTGAATGGTTGTTTGTATTTTCCACTGGAAGATGTGTTATACAGAAGATGGATTTTCGAACCACTACTTTTCTTGATGAATATATGACGCAGACTTGAATGTGCATTACTCAACTTCAAACTTGGAGAGGGCAAAACTTAGAAATGTTGTGAACTGGGCGGAGGACAGTGATAGATTTCAAGAGAAAGTAGCCAAGTGCTAATATAAGATGACACAGTATAGAAGTGTGAAGTGATACGTTTTGAGGAAGAGCAGGGCAAAGCAATATAAACGGAAGGCTAAAATTCTAAAAGTGTTACATGTACAGAGACGCCCAGGGATACGTGCATGCAAATCTTAGAAAGTGGCCGGATTGGTTGAGAAAGTACCTTAAAAGGCATATGGGATGCTGGCAGTCATAAATTGAAGCACAGTACAAAATCAAGGAAGCTATGGTGATTTTTTCTAAAACAGTATTTTGGCCTCAGCTGGCATTTGTCTGATTCTGGATACTGCTGTAGGAATGGAGTTCAATGGTCTTTTAGCAAGGATGTGAGCAAATGTGTGTCAGAATAGTTCCAGGGATGAAGAGTCTCATTTATGGAGGTTGTTTGGAAATAAAGATTGAGATTTTGAGAATGGTGTTCAAAATAAAGAAGGGTGTGGACAAAGTAAATGGGGAGAAACTGTTCCTGTTGGCAGGAGAGTTGATGACCAAAGATAACTGATTTAAGGTGGTTGACAAAAGAGCACAAGAAGATGAAGACCATTTTGACTCAGTATGTTTACGATATCCAGTGCTTTGTGTGTGTGCTGGAGGCTTATATACAGTAGTTGGGACTTTCAAAGGGAAATGGATAATACATCAAGAACATTTACAGGAAGATACTAGGTGTGGGATTGTTCCTGGAGAAAGTTGGCACACAGGTGTAGATATAGGTGGGTATTTCTCAGCTTGGAGATGAGCTGAAAATGGTGGTCTCCAGGAATTGGTCTTGGGACCCTTGTTTTTTTTAATTTTTATGTGAATGATTTTCAGATTGGTGTTGAAGGCAAAGTCTCTAAATTTGCAGATAATACTAAGCTAGTGAATTGTGAGGATGATGCTGAACAACTTCAGAGGGGCATTGACAAGTTGGCCAAATGGGCAGACACCTGGAAAATGAACTTCAATGCAGAGAAATGAGGTAATACATTTTGGTAGAAGAAACATGGACAATGCAGGTTCAGTGTTACAAATTTGAGGGGAGTACAGGAGCAAATGTGCATGATTCTCTGAAGGTGGCCAGGCAAATTGAAACAGTTGTTAAGAAGGCTTATAGGATCCTTGGGTTTATACAGAGACAGAACATAAAAGCAAAGAAGTGATGCTACACCTCTACAAATCATTGGTTGTACCACATTTGGAGTATTGTATTCAGTTCTGGGCACCTTATTTAAGGAAAGATATTAAAGCCCTGGTGAGAGTGATTAGCAGATTTGCTATAATGATACCAGGAATGAAGGCTTTTAAATACAAGGAAAGGATTAGTTTAGTTTGGAAACTTGGTTGGCACTGAAGTGTTTGTTTCCGTGCTGTATGACTCTGACTGAGATTGGTGCTTATTCTTCTTGTAGTAGAGAAGATAGAGATGACCTAATTAAAGTGTTCAAAATAATGAACGACTTTGACAGGGTAAAGAAGGATATTCTGTTTCCACTAGTTGGTATGTCAGTGACTAGAGGCCACAATTTCAAGATTGTCAGCAAGAAAGCGAGAAATAAAACCGGAGAAAAGATTTACTCCATAGGATTTGGAATGTGTTGCCTGGGAGAGTGGTGGAGACTATTCCATAGGAGATTTAAAAAGAGAACTGGATATATGTTTGAAAGCCATGAAGTTAGAGGGCTGTGGAGATAGGGCTGGAAAGTGGGACTAGCTGGGTAGCCAGTTCAGAAATGATGGGTTGAATGGTCCGTACTGTAAAATTCTATGAATCTACTTTGGGCCAAACAGCCATTCCACAATTCAATTAAATGTAGCTTTAGTGAGAGATTGGAAGCAAATTATTTCAAACCTTGAACACCAGGTTTATTGCAAACCTGAATTCCTGTAATATTTCAAGCCAGAAATAACCTGTTGACATGAAGTGTATATTATTAAGGAAACCACAATTGTGTCAGCAATATACTGTAAAGAGCCAACAGATGAATGATCATTTTTAAGGAGTTAAAGGAGGACTGTTGGTCACGACACTAATAGTAGAGTACCGTGGGGCTCTCTTTAGCATCTGCTTTTGGTTTAACATTTTATCTAGTGTATCATTATCTGATTATCTAGCCAAGCTCCTAAATAGGGCTGAAATACACAGTTTATGAATGAATGCTGCTGGCGTAAAGAGTCAAAAATATCCAGGCTATTCAATCTGAATCCAAGGTGAGATTATTGAGTAGAAAAGAGGAATCAGACTCAATAACATTTTCTTGTGTATTATTTTAAGGTTGGTTGAATTCTGTGTTGAAATAAAAGAAAAACCCTGTTGTGCCTTAAGAATTGTTTTATGGAAGCAAAAACAGGAAATGGTGCAAATATGTGGAAGGTATGTAGACACAGCATTCAAAATACGCAGCAGTGGGTGAATTCACTCAATTTCTTGAGTAACTTTTGAAAATTAAAATTTCAAGAAACCCCTTCATATTTCCTTATTCACTGTGAGCAAGAGAATGTATAGCTCATTTAGAGGAGCAGCAAGCAGGTGCGAGAGAGAGAGAGATCCTGAGAGGAGCTGCTTTTCCCACTTTCTGATGCGGTCTCTCCCATGCTTGTAACTCCAGCTCCTTTAATCATAGATTCTCTCCCTCTGCTCTGGCTACCTCTCCTGTCATGAGTTTTGTTTCTGGAGGAACAGCAAGACAGGAGGAAGAGAAGGCCTGTCATTACATAAGTGATTTTTGCTTGTGCAGTTACCAGTTGTTTGGAGGAGAGGCAGAAGACGCTGTAAATGAAAACTGAGGCTAGTGGCAGTATTCAGTAATGAGGCCAGGAGTGTGCCCAGGGAACTGTTTGTAATTAAAATGTTCTCATGGACCCTTTCGGTTGAGATGCTACTCAAGGGGCAGGAGGAGTCATCTGGGATCTGGACTCCTCGAGCCTCCAATCAACCTTGTTTTACCCCAGATCCAGTTGCTGTCCACTTAGATGGATGACCTTTATTTCTCCTGTCGTGACAAAGCCTGGATGAATTTACAAGATGGTGAGAAGTGGAAAGAAAATTTGCAGAGGTTTCGGTTAATGGGGCAGTTGTGCATCTGGGGAGTCTGGGTCTCGCTCAATGAACAGCTGTTCAGTGCACATAAGTTTAATCTTGCTTATAACTTCTAAAGCTCCTACGAAATATCACTTTGAAATTTGAACAGCAGAGCTATTGTGAAAATAACAAAAGATAAGTATTGGCATGTTAATATCCAAATATCATTATCACTTGAGCAATGTTCTCTGAGTTTCTTTAACTTTCATTTTGATTGAAGTTTGTTCCTTCCCAAACATCTTAATTTGATAATACCATAACTCATGTTCCTTTCTTTCATCCAATCGATGTATCCTTGAACCTTCCATGATCATGTGAAGATTCTTTAGTTTGGAAAATATGACTGATATGTGAATAATGTCTAAATTACACCATTCTTTCTCTGGTTAACTTGGTGATGCAGCGTTAATTTATGGGCTGCATTTATCGTCTGTGCTGTTGTTAAATGAGTGCACATGTGCAAATAGCATTCTACATCACTGCAAAGTGATGGAATGACAGCTACCTGGAACAAAGGTGGTGCTGTTCATCTAGTCACAGGGTGGAGATAAACTTGAGCATATTCATTATAGAGTTGGGAAAAAATGCAATAATTTGCAGTAGTAGCTTCACATTTTCTATCTCTCATCAGGGCCACATGGCCTGAGCAATATCTCCCCTTTC
Source organism: Chiloscyllium plagiosum (assembly GCF_004010195.1). Taxonomy (NCBI): domain Eukaryota; kingdom Metazoa; phylum Chordata; class Chondrichthyes; order Orectolobiformes; family Hemiscylliidae; genus Chiloscyllium; species Chiloscyllium plagiosum. The sequence goes on from NC_057726.1 coordinate 60,834,386, forward strand.
ATCTCTTGCTAACTCTCTGGTTCAGGAGCTAGCTCTTGCTCCATAATGTCACTTAAAAACAACCCCTCTTTGTCACTGAACTGACCCAGTAGGTAACGTCCCCAAGCCCTCTAAGGCCAGGCTCAGGTTGATGTGCTGCTAGAGTTGAACTGTTGTTTATTGGCTTATTTGTAATATGTTGTGCATTGTCAATTATATAAAGGCAAGAGTGTTTCTAGATTTTAAGAGCATACCTTTCATGACGTGTTTTTCTTCCCATCAGAAGTTTGGCGACATCGGCATAACATCGTGGGCCGAAGGGCCTGTTCTGTGCTGTACTTTTCTATGATTTATATGTTCTATGTGCAGCTTTGGAAGTGTCAGCTTCTATCATTACATTTTACCAATAGAACAAATGGTGATCCAAGGTGTTTTACCAAAGAACCTGATGTATCCCTTCCTGCCTGTTTCAAACAAAACTCTTATTGAGTAAACGGTCCTCAGTGTCACTGTTAGGGGAGTGGTATCATAGGTTCCTCCACTCATGAGCAAACTGTTTAGGGAAGGCTTGAATCAGACATGCACTTTCAACAAAAGTCTGCACATATTCAGGTTCTGATGTGTTCTGCACATTTGCAGATACATTCTGGCAGTGGTTGTCTTGTCGCAGCTATGACACATCACGGGAACCATTGCTCATGCACAGGCTTCGATGGTCGACATTAGTGGCCACCTTTTGTTTTAGAAACACACAATTCATCATTTGAATCCCTCTGTTCAACAGGTGTGCACTTAAACTTTGGTACCCTTCTGTATTCTTCACTAAGTGAAAATATGGAGAGGAAAGAAACTTTGGTTTTGTTCCATCAATTTAAAGAACTCTGGCAACTAATTGCTTGTAATTAATTCCTCAAATGAGTTGCAGATGTGTGATTCATTCCCATAAATTACCTGGTGCCCAGCAGTTGGAGTTTTCAGCTTAGAAAGAGAATGAATCATTTGTTTGTCACAAATTAACATTTTTTTTAAGGATTGATAGGAAACTTTAATAGGAGAATTTTGCTGTCAATTATCTGAATGTTAAAGACTGGAGGTAAACCAATCTTATGTCGTTTATCCTACCTTGTCTGAGAGATACAAATAGATAAATGTCTTAGACAAGAGCACTATCATCCCTAGGTATGTCATGTCTCCCTGACAGGTCAGACCCAGTAGAGGTGGTGCCATACTGGTACACATTTGGGAGTGAGTTGTCCTTGGCAATTCTCAGCATTAACTTTGGACTTCATGAAAGTTTCATGGTATCAGGTCAACTGTGGCCAAAGAACCTTCCTGATTACCATAAGTACAATGTTCTGATTGGGGAGCTTCAATGTCTATTGCCAGCAGTGGCAAAGGAGCACATTACTGACCAAGTTACTGTGGGCTGTAAGTAGCAAACTTTTATTCATGTACATTTTGTGGCCTCATGGCTAGCATGTCCCTCACTCTAACATTACCATAAAGCTGAGGGATCAACTCTGACTCAGTAAAGAGTGTCTGGAGCAACACGAGTCGCACAGCTAAAAATGTGTTATTAACCTGATGAAGCTACAACATAGGGTTACTTACATGCCAAGCAGTGGAAGTTGCATGCAATAAACAGTTGAGAATCCCACCAGCAGTGGATCAAAATTGAACTTCTACAATCTGGCCACATTCAATTGTGAATGGTGGTGGATAATTAAACCACCATTAACTGGAGGAGGATGCTCAATAAATATTCTCAATGATGGGAACACCTAGCACATTAATGTAAAGGATGAAGATGAAGCATTTGCAAACATCTTCGGCTGTACTTGCCAACTGAATGATCCATCTTGGCTGCCACCTGAGATTCCTGGCATCGCATGCCAGGCTTCAGGTAATTTGAATTCACTTCATGTGAAGTGACTGAAGGCAGTAGATATCACGAAGAGTATGGGTGCTCGCCATTTGTGCTCTAGAACAGCTGCACTCTCCCTGTCAATTGTTCCAGTACCACTTAAACATTGGCATCTGTCTGACAATCTTGTAAATTGTCCAGTTATGTCTGTCCACAGAAGACCACCTGACCAATTACCATCCCATCGTGTTATTCTTGACCATTAATAAATTAACGGAAAGTGTTATCAACAGTGCTATGATATGGTAATTATTCAGCAAAACTTCCTTACTGCTTTGCAGTTTGGCTTCTCCCAGTGTCCCTTGGTCCAAAGCAAAACAGCTATCTTAAGAGATTTGAGAGCGGCTGCCCTTGACATCAAGAAGGCATTAGACTGAATGTAGCATCAAGTAGCTCCAGCAAAACTGAAGACAGTGAAAACTTTGGGTGTGGAGTAAGTAAGTCTGTCCACTGAAGTCATACTTCACATAAAGGGAGATAGTTGTGGTTGTTGGAGGTCAGTCATCTCTGTACCAGAACTTTGTGGGGTTTCCTCAGGGTAGTTGTCATAACTCAGTCAAATGCTTCAATAATGGCCTTCCCATCGTCAAAGAAGGTGGAGGATGTTTACGATGTGTGCCCTGTTCAGTACCAAACACAGTTTGTTCATGCCCAGCAAGACCAGGATAGTGTTTTGGCTTGGGTTGATGAGTGTCAATAATTGTAAATAAATTACAAGTGCTGGATCATCGCCAATAAAAGAGAAGCTAACTAGCTTACCTCGTCATTCGAAGGCATTACCATCTGGAAATCTCCGATCATCAACATTCTGGATCTTGCTATTAAACAAAGCCCGTCATATAAATATTATGGCTACAGAGTAGCTGGGAATTCTGCAGCACATTACTCTCAATCTGACTCTTTGAAATCAATCTACATGGCTGAAGTCAGGAACATGATGGAAGACAGATGCAAGAAGGAACTCTCCCACTTGAGAGCTTCCCTCCCAGTCTCTCCAATCTGACTTGGAACTACAGCAAACGGTGTTTCAACTGGCACTTTATGAACCAGCACTCAAAACTGGCAAAAATTATGGTTTACTGTATTTTTCTGTCCAATTATTATAGTTTTTAATTTATATACCTCATTGTAAATATACTTGCTCAGTTGAATGGTTACATGAAATATCAACAATTGATTCAATTTCAAAACAGTTTCTCCTCAAATATCCTGATTTACCATGACATCTGAGTAGTCAGTTGAGGGTGCAAATGAGAAGGCTCTCTGCAGATGAGTTTATTTAAGGCAGAGTTGCGTTATTATTTGAGTGACTTATGCTGTGAGTAAAGTGCACCAATGATGTGTATACCCCTATGTTATGTTTGTTACTTAGTGTATGTTTTTACTTTAATAATGTGGACCTCTTGATTATCTGGAATATGTGATCAACTGGCCCATTGGTGCCACTTAATAAAAAGTTTGCTGTATGTCTTCATTCCTTTTTTTTTCCACTGGATCAAAATTCTGAAGTTCCTCCCTAACAGAACTGATAGGTGTAGCATGCCAAATGGTTCATTACCACCTTCTTGAGGATATTTGAGAACAACAAATACGAGCCTAGCCAGCGATGCCTACATCCCAAGAAAGAATAAAAAATACTAAAATAATCCAACATGCAAACCCAAGACAATGTTACTATAAAATTGTATCATCTAATAATGGAGCTAGTACCAGAATGTAGGTCTCAAGAAAATCTGAGCCCTTGATATTTTTCAAACGAAAGAAAAATTTATCCTAGTCAGACATCGATGAAGTGAAAGAAAGTTGAGTCTTCAGGACAGTTACCTTTCATCTGCTTAAAGACAAGATAACTTTGTAGCTCTTGACGTGCAAAACAGCCTTGACTGAAACTTTGTAGATTCATAGTTTGCAGGGGAGTCTGAAGACACTCTGTTGAACAACAGAAAATTCCCTTGAGGGAATTTCTAAAATTAATGTAGTATAACCCCTAGAGTTTCTCCAAATGTACAACTGAAGATGATTGGTGTGCAGCTGTGCCAATAGTGTGTGATGCAGTCTCCTGCTTCAGTGACATTTGCTGTATTTTGGTACAAAAATGACTTCAGTAAGTATCAGGAAAAGCAGTCAATACTTGAAGATAGAATGTCTGTTTATTGCCGTGGTTTATACAGAGAGCCTGTTGGAGGGGTACCATCCAATCAATAAGAAAGTAATGATTCTCAGACTTGAAATTGTGAATTGTAACTGCAAATATTGGCACATTTTTCCTGAGCTTCTGAAAAAAATACTGTCAGTTATTTGAAAGAAGGTGCCAGTGTTGTATTGGGGTGGACAAAGTTAAAAGTCACAACACCAAGAAGCAGCATTCCAAAAGCTTGTACTTCCAAATCAACCTGTAACGTAGTATTGTAATTTTTAACTTACAAGATAACTGTTATCGTTGCAAAGCCTTTCTAAATTTACAAGGGTACATCAACAAGTATAATGAGTATAGGGCCAAATTAAATGGTAGCATTCTCCACATTTGGTTTTTATATTTGGTACGTCTTACTGCAGATGGAAAAGTGATAGCCTCCCAGATATCCCAGACTCTCCCAAATGCAGTTTAAATACATGGCTATATCTGGTGTACACATTCATTAGATTTCTCTAACTCAGTTGGCGTTTCTGGGAAAAGCTAGCTTTCCTACTCTGTCTGTCTGTGTCTCACTCTCTCTTTCCTTCTCTCGCTCTCCTCTCTCCTCTCCCTCCCTCTCTCTCTCTCCCCACCCTTCTTTCTCTGTCTCCTCTCCCTGTCTCTCTCTCTCTCTCTCTCCCTCCC
>NC_057726.1:60842069-60888849 GCF_004010195.1 Chiloscyllium plagiosum
CTCTCCTACCCCCTCTCTCTCTCTCTCTCTCCTACCCTCTCTCTCTTTCTCCTTTTCTCTTTTTGTCTGTCTCTCTTGACTACATTGATTTATAAATCATTCATTCTCCTGGTCAAATCCTTTCATGGCCTGACACCCTCTCATCTTTAGAATTTGCTCCAACCCTACAACCTCAGGGGACTGTACAGACCTTCAACTTTGATATTGTGTAAACCCTATTCCCATTGCCCTGTCATTAGTGACAAGTCATCGAAACCTCAAGATCCTGAATTCCCCACCTAAACCCCTCACCTCTCCTCTTACATCCTACAGATTACTTGTCCAAACCATCAGGCAGCCATCTTAATCCCATTTGTTTTATCTTAGTGGCAGTTTTTATTTAATTCTTCTGTGAAATACCTCACCAATATTTTATTGCCTTGAGGGTGTTCTATAAATATAACATCTTTACTTATCTTTAGCAAAGTGATACAGTAAAAATGATAAATTTTGTGATTTCATTTTGTATCAGCATTGGACCACAGATTTGCTAACGATCAAGGTAAAAACTTCTTTAAGCCAAAGTTGCAGTAAATTGCATTTTTCAACCAAACCAATATGGGAGGTTTGAGCTTGCAAAACTACAATATATTGTGACGGAACTTCTGTAGCCAACTATGGTAGAGAATTGCAATGAATTAGCACTTTGTGAAAACAATGCTTCTTACCTCAGTGCTACGTGGCCTACCTCTTATTCTAAGACTCTGTCCCCTCATTCTAGATACCCCAGCCAGCGAACTATGCTTCCTACATATAATCTATCAAGTTCTGGAAGAATTTCATGCTTTAGTTAGATTGCACCTTGTTCTTCAAAACATGAGAGAATTCAGGTCAAGTCTGCTCCCTTATAGCATTGAATTAATACTTGAATGTTTTAATGTTTGTTTATCATCCTGATTTTGCTTGTTTTCTTGCTTATTAAATGTTCTTTGTTTGAAATTCCCTAGTTAATAGGGAACATTCAGCAGGCAATATAATCAGCTTTAACTGCTATTAGTAAGCCTTGCTACTAGTAATAAAACTTTTGAAATTAATAAATTGTACCTAAATTTTGAAAATAAATATGAAAAGTACCAAGCAATCAACCTACTATCTGTTGCCCTGTGATGCCATAGTTGACTTTTCTCAAAATGTAGTTAATCTGTTCACTGCTGTCCCTGGGCCCTCCTCTTAATCATTCTATGGGTGCTGCTGTCCTGTTTCTGGGTTCTCTTTTCTCTTTTTTTTGCCATGTGGCTCGAATACCGGTTTAACCCAGAGTCAAGAGACTGCCTGTTAGGCAGGACCAATGCTGTACACTACAAGGAGTCATGTATGTATGCCTTGATGTCTATTGTGTGTTTTCAAGGACTTGAAGGTGAGCCTTCAAGGGTTTAATGGAGCAGAACTGCTTTCTGGCATTGAGCATGTGACTGAGATATTCATAGTTTGCTTCAGGCATTTTGCTCCCCAACTCCCATTTTCTAAACAGTTTATAAATTTTTCTCTAAACAAAGTATAGGCATTCTAAACATGCTGTCGCCATGAACTGAATGAATATCTAATATTGTTACAATAGTGCATGCAGACTATAGCAGTCTATAGGATTTCAGTGAGTCCCTCTCTCACTGCACGCCCCAGGTAATCTCCTCTGCCCTGAAGCTCTTCAGCCACATTCTCAAACCGACTCACTACCACAGCCACATCTCCTTCCTCAGCACCTGCCTATGGAACCGACTGACTCCGGACTAAGGTCAGACCAACAAAATTTGGACCCAACCAGTACCTACAACAAATCCGAAGCCTCCAGCAACAGCCCTCCCTCCGGATCCTTCGCTCCACGCTTGCAGCCATGCGCCACTACCTACATTCCCTGCAATTAGACCTACTCCAGCTCAGGACAACACTCTCACAGACCTGCAAAGGACCTCTACTGTTCTTCATCCACAGAAGAATCCATACACTAAACAAACAGTTCTTTTTAGCCATATCGGAAATTAAAGACAGTAAGTACCAAAAACTTTCATGTACTTAGCCCGACACTCTGGGTTCCTCAACTGTTCCAGAATCTTCCATCGGCCTCCGAAATCACTCCGGTGCCATGAACCACGCGGCTGCTACAGCGCCCGCGGCAACAACTGCCGCCGCGAACCATGCAGGTCCTTGGACTCCTCCATCGCCAGACCATAGCAACACGACGGTTGGAGGAAGAGCGCCTCATCTTCTGCCTCGGAACCCTCCAACCACAAGGGATGAACTCAAATTTCTCCAGTTTCCTCATTTCCCCTCCCCCCCCACCTTATCTCAGTCAAATCCCTCAAACTCAGCACCGCCTTCCTAACCTGCAATCTTCTTCCTGACCTCTCCGCCCCCACCCCCACTCCGGCCTATCACCCTCACCTTGACCTCCTTCCACCTATCACATTTCCAAAACCCCTCTCCCAAGTCCCTTCTCCTTACCTTTTATACACACTTTCCTCATTCCTGAAGAAGGGCTCATGCCCGAAACGTTAATTCTTCTGCTCCTTGGATGCTGCCTGACCTGCGCTTTTCCAGCAACACATTTTCAGCTCTGATCTCCAGTATCTGCAGTCCTCACTTTCTCCTCCATGCAGTCTATACTCAGCCAAGAGCCTTTTGTTATCTAAAATTTTGTCATTTCCTGGAAGTTCTCCCTGATATGGCATTATTGGCTGTCAGCATTTTGCGAGCATCACCCCCAAGGGGTCCTTGTTCCATGAGCCTGGACTCGGCGTATTTATAGACTTTTCAAGCTTAGGACAATGTACTCCAAGTTCAAGCCACATTGAGCATGGCTCCCTGAATAATAATCAAAAATAAGACTTTATCTGCTAGTTGTAGAGCATGGCTGTAATTATGATGTTTCTACTGCTACTTAAATTCTCCAATATGTATGTCTTTGGTTCTAGATAAAGCAGTGCTTTCCAACATTGAATTGCTTCGAGAACATAGGGTTTTTAAGGTGGGAAAAAATGAAATGTGCAGTAAGCAGGTGTGTTTGTTGGGAGGGCTCTATCTACTCCATTTTTCACTTAGCATATGCAAGTGCACAGTTGCAGCATTATTTGCAGGCCTGAGGGTGGTTAGGTTGCACTACCATTTTGTACTAAACACCATCTATTCTCTTGTTCAGGCTTTTCATTCTATCCATTGTGGTGTTGCCCCTTCTGTGGTTTCTTTTTCCTTTGCATTCTTTTTGAACAATATAGTTGCTAGGTCATCACCTACGCAAGTCGCGAGAGTCGTAATTTCACAGTATTTGTCTGAAACAAAATACTGGAGACTGACTTCATTCGATAGGTTCATGGTAATGTGAAGTTCATAACGAACTGAGTTTTGGATTTTGGCATGTTTGTACGTGTAATTAGTTCAGTGTTGCTGGCATTGGGCATATGAGCTGTTACTTAAACTTTTTTTCCCTAAAGTGTCAGCTCAAATCATTGTCCTGTCAGTCACTGGGAGCGTAAGTGTTATTACAATGCAGTAAGGACACAGACATTTTAAAATCTTTTAGATTTGAAATAGAAATAACTATGTCCAAAGAAATTAAGTTTCATCACTAAGAAGCAAACGAATAACTAACCTGAAGAGTGAATTAGATTTAAACTAGGTATAGCAAGATAAGAGGGAAAGAGATTGCATTGGGAAGGAGGAAAAGAGTCAAAGTTAAAATACAAAATGTTATTTGTTCAAATCTCAAAGGTGAATTTACACATAATTGAATTAATGATTATTTTGTTTAAAATATACTTTTGGTGTTATGGCACAGCTCAAAACTACTGAGGCAAGTTTTAATTTTGGTTTACTTTACAAATCCAGCATATTCTGTAATAAAAGTAGCAGGGAGCTTAAGGGTGAGCTGCAGGTTTTGTGACAGACAGCAGAGTGGTATAACTCTATGACATTATAGCTCTTGACAGCTCGTGGAATATTTCTTTAGTTGAATTTGCTGACTGGTCAATAACAACAACATGTTCTGTGAGCAGTTACTTTTAAAACAGGATTTGAACCGTACATTATGAACTGGAACCTGGTGAATATTTGCTTATTCATGGTTTTTCTTTGAATTTTGATCCACAGCTTGGTCTGTCAAAACAGAAATGTTGACAGTCTTGGTTGCTAAAGACTATGAGGTCACTTGAAAGTGATGCAAAGAATGGTTGCTATTCGTAAACGAAGCTGCTGGGAAGTTGTTGTGAATAAGAGGGTTCCAACATGACACTCAGCAATCATGAAGGTTATAATTGTTACTAATCAATGAGATAAAAAAAAATCAAGGCCACTCATTTATACTTATTACCCAATAAGCTATTTCAAAAATGACTGATTTTTAAAAAATCAACATTGCTGAGTTTGGATAGTTGATCAGTGGTAGCAGTATAACTTGCACAGTTCCTTTGCAGCAGTAACAAAGTGGTGTACTGTTGCTGGTGTCATAGTTCTAATGAAATATTGAATCAAGGTCCTTTCTGTAGATGAGTGGTATAATTTTGAAGAAGAGTAACTTGTTCTCCCTGGAATAAAGCTGTTGAAAGGGGGAGAAGTACAATGGGATCATAAGGGAATGTTAGGGAAAGGCTACGGGAGGTTAGTAATCAAAGGCGCAGTGGATCAAAAGAGGAAAAGAATGATGGTTATAAAGAAGACTCAATGTCAATTCAGAATAGGTTCTGAGGATTTTTTTTTTAAACAGCAAGAAAAAGCACAGAAAACAAGAAGCAGGTGCTGGGGTGGGAGAAGAGGGAAGTGTTCAAATGGAGGAAAGAATTCATGGTTTGAAGTTGTAGAACTTAATGTTGAATCCAGAAGGCTGTAAAGTGCCTATCTAAGAATTAAAATGTTATTTCTTTAGCTTGAATTGACTTCACTGGAATGCTGCATCAGACCTAGGACTGAAATGTGAGCATAAATACATATGTGCACTGAAATGGCAAATGACTGAAAATTGGGGGTCATGCTTGCTGATCAAAAAGGTGTAAAGTGGTTACTCAAACTGTATTTGCTGTCTCCAGTGTAAAGAAAGTGGGATTGAGTGTGGACCAAGTTAAAAGTTATACAAGTAGATTTCTACTTCGTATAGGAGTGGAGTGGTTGAGGCCAATGAACAGTCAGGAGAGAGAAGGTACAGGAACAAGTCTTGTATACTGAGATTACATGGAAACGTATTGATGGGAGGGAGGTGGTAGTGGTGTGGAGGCTGTGGCTTGGGCATGATGGAGGAATGGGCTCAGGTGCTGTAGGACAAACAATTGCTACAGAGTACTGAAGGGGGAAGGGAAGATGTTTGGCAAATTGCTGAAGGTGGCAGAATTGGCAGATGATCCTTTGAAAGCCAAGGGTGGTGGATGGCAAATAAGAAGAGTGCTGTGGTGTTCAGGATGGGAAGTGCTGTGTAAAAGTGAAAGAGGAAGTGTAGGAAATGGGTTGGATGTGGCTGTGGGGTGGAGATGGAGGGATTTGAGGGAAAGGAAGGCCTGTCAAAGCATCTTTGTGGAAGGAAGCATATAACAGATGTACTGCACAACTGTGAAAGTGGAACTGATGTCCTTGCTGATGTCCTGGTCAATATTTATAGCTTAAGTGGCAGCTTCAAACATATTAACCCATCATTAATATATCATTGCTTGTGGGAGCTTGCTTACCATGTTTCCTACAATGACAATGGTAACTATGCTGCAAAAGTCCTCTCTTGGGATAAGTGTATTGGGATGTTCTGAGATTGTCAAAGGCATTGTATAAATACAAGTTTGTTTCCTTTTTGTAGTGGATATATTTATATGAAAAGACATATTTTTTGTATTTTAGAAAAAAAACGATTTTGGTCAGCTGCCTACACTCAAGGTTGAAAAGCATCCTTCAGTTTAAAAAAAAGTCTGAACTTTTTAGGACTTTAAATGGAATTTTCTCCGAGGAATAAATGAACTTTTTCAGGAATCTGTGTGCTAGACACTGTGCAGACTTCTAATGTAAACACATTGTCCTGTATCACAGAAGATTTGTTCTGGGGGTTATTGTGTTGTCTAGTTGCTGCCACTTTATTACTGTGATCTGCTTTCCTGACCTGGCTCTAGAGACTGTACTGTCACACACAAATGGAGTTGATATGATATCCTATATGATTCCTATCTGATCCTGGTCCATGTGTGATTGGTGTTGGAGGTCTCTCCTCTTACTGTCTCTTCAAAGAGATCAAGTATATGCAGAGGAACCTCTATCATCCAGCATTTGATAATCCGAATTTCAGATTGTCTGGCAAGATTGCAAGGTTCCGATGCTTGGCTAAACTGTTGTGGAATTCCATTATCCAAACAAAATACTCCCCGCCCGTGTTACTTGGATAATCGAGATTCCTCCGCATTGTGCAATGTTAGCTGGATCCATAGAGTATAAGTGAGGCAGAGTCTCAATTGGAATAATATTACACCTTCAGTAGTGGATGAATGCATCATTCTACAATGTCTTATTAATACTCCTTCATGAACTTTTAAGCTGTTTAAGTTTACATTGAGACCATATATTGCTATTATTTCTGAGATTAGAAGATTGTGGAAGTTACACTTAGCTATTAAAGCAGGTGAGAAAGGAAATCCACAGTTACAGCTCTGTTGGTGTAACTTGTTCAAAAATTATTTCGATGTGTAAATAAGAATGAAGTGACTGAACACCTTGAACATTTATAGCTGATTAGAGAACCAGCATGGATTTGTAAAGAATAGTCATGTCTGACAAATCTAATTACATTTTTTGGAGAGAGATGGGAAATATCTAGGATTTTTTTTATATGGATTTCCAGAAGGCATTTGTTAAAAGCCCTCACTGAGGGCTGTTAGTTGATTTTGAAGTTGATAGAATTGAAGGACAATTAGTGGCCAATTATCTCAGCATTCTGATTTGAATAGAGATAATTGACAAACTCTGGAAGGATGGGACTAGTGGTTTCCTACAGGTGTTTATGCTGGGTCTTAAGTTTTTATCATGTTTATGCATGAGTTGGATTATGGGGTAGAATGTCACATAGCTGAATTTGCCTTGAGTTTTTCAAAATCATGGGATGCAGACATTGCAGGTTGGGCCAGCATTTATTGTCCATCCTTAATTGCCCTTAAGGCAGTGGTGAGCTGCTTTCTTGAGCCACTGCAATCCATGTGGCGTGCACTCAATGCTGTTAATGGCTTCCTGGATTTTGACCCAGGGCAGTGAAGGAATGGTGATACAGTTCCAAGTCAAGCTGATCTGTGGCTTGAATGGGAACTTGCTCGTGGTTGTGTTATGTATTTGCAGCCCTTAGCCTTCTAGGTGGCTGAGTTTGAGGGTTTGGAAAGTGCTGTTCAAGGAGCCTTAGTGAGAAATTGTAAGCTAGAAGGTCTAGATTAAGTCTCACTTGCACCAGAGGTATCAAAACATCTGAGCATTTTAATTAGAAGTATCTGCTCCGAGGAACTGAGGACTGTTGTGGTGCATTGGTAGTGTTTCTACCTCTGAACCAAGAGGTTGAAGTTCAAGTCTCTCATGCTTCATTGGTATGTAATAATATCTTTGAACGGGTTGATTTTTAAAAAAAATCTACCCTGAGAAACTTCTGCAGTAATATCCAGGGACGGAAATGAATGACTGCCAGCATCCACAGCCATGTTGTTCCCTGTGAACTTTGACTCCAGATTTTCCACTGATTCCCATTGACTCAAGTTTGTCAGTGCTCCTAGATGCCACACTTGGTCGAATTCTGCCTTGTTGAGGGTAGTCACTGCATCTCACTTCCGGAGTTCAGCTTTCTTTCATGTTTGGACCAAGGCTGTAAGGCAGTCAGTGAATTTTGCTGAATACTGCATCATATAACACTGTTGACAATATCTTTTACCACATTTGTGCTAATTATTGCGAGTAGAGTGATGAGAAAATTGGCCAGTTGGATTTGTTCTGCTTTCTGTCCACAACAACACTGGGCAATTTTTCATGTAGTTAGATAGATGCCAATGTGCAGCTGCAGTGAAATAGCTTGGCTAGGAGTGCACCTGTTTGTGGTGCACAAGTCTTCATTACTATTGCCAGAATTTTGTCAAGGCCAATTGCTTTTGCAGTATCCAATACCTTCAGCCATTTTTTTTGTTTTTAAAAAGTAGAGTGAATCAAATTGGTTGAAGACTAGCATTTGTAATTTTGGGGATCCCAGGAGAAGGCAGCAGTGCATGTCCACTTGGCTCTTCCGGATTAGTCTTGACTTGTGAACTGGTACGCTGGGCACTCTGAACATTGCAGCCTATTCTAGCGAGTTATTAAATTTTCCACTTCCATTCATTGTTGGACATGGCAGGTTTACAGAACTTGTGATATGATCCCTTAGTGATGGTATTGCTATACTATCTAACACTGTAGATGTGAGCCTAAAACTATGGATCTGCTGATAGATTATGTGGGCAAAATTGTGCCAAATGGATTTCAGTGTTGGCAGATGTGAAGTAATCCACTTTGGACTTAAAACAAAATATGACAAAGTACTTCTAAAAGGGTGAAAAAGCAGAAAATTGTGGCAGTCCAAAGAGATTTATGGTCCCAAAGTTATAGGTCAATAAAATGTCATGAACAGGTACAGAAACTAATCAAGGTTAATTTAATAGCCTTTCTATTTGAAGGATAGAAGTCATGCTTTGGCTACATAATGTTCTGGTTACACCATACTTGGAATGCTACAATTATTCCGTGCACAATGCCACCTTAGGAAGCTTGCATTGTCCTTTGAGGGAGTACAGTGTAAATTTTCCAGAAGTGTACTTGAGACACCAAAAGTTGCTCATTATGGATACATTAAGGGATGTAGCCCCTCCAAGTTGGAAGGCTGTGTCGATTTAACTCCAATTTACACCATACTGGATCAGATGAGGTGATTAAAGTGGAATTATTTTTCTTGTTTAGGTTTAGGGGACATAGTCTAAAATTTGGAGCCACACATTTCTGAACTAAAATTGAGAAGCACTTCCACATAAGGATAGTAACTATGAATTTGTCTTTTGTAAGTGGATTTACGCTAAATCAACTGGAAATTTTAAAAATCTGTGATTGAGGATTTTTGGGATCCATAAGCATTGAGGGAAATAGGACAAAGGCAGGTATATAGTTACATGAAGCAGCCAAAATCCACTTGAATGATGCAACAGCCTAAAGTGCTAACTGTGTCCTGTTCCAGTTCTGTACTCAGGAACTTTACACACAATTTTGTTCAGGATGCAAAGCGATGTTCAGCCTTTTTCTTAGAGAAACTTAAATAAGACCAGTTATAAGTTTAATACATTATCTCTATATAGAAGCCAAAATTTGCTAACTGCTGTGTCAATCTTTACTATGTAAAATGTTAAAACAAAACTACAGTTTGCTTCCTGTGGCTTATTGCATCTGAATTTCATCACTTGGTTTTTTTTCAAGAATACGGAGACAGGTTTACTTTTAATTTTCTGCTTAACTGGGGATTAGTATGCTGTGAGAGTTGCATTGTTCTGCATAGAAGAAATGTGTGTGACTCAACTAGTGTAATTCTTGAATTTTGCACTCATTACCTGTTATGTAGAACTGAAATATTGTGAACCCTGAACTTGAGATTACCGTGCAAATCAAGCACTTATTGGGAAAGCTCATTTATAACCATTGCATCGTAGACAATTTTGGTACTACAGTGTGTCATCTGAATGCATTAAATTTTAAGAACTTTGTGGCTACATAAAGACAGGAATTAAGTTGACGAGATGTGTACAGAAGAAAACTAGCATGATCCTTGGCTCAACAAAAAAAGGCCAACAGCAGAGAAAGGGTTTTGTCTGATTTAAACTGGGTACTGTTTTAGGATTAGGGAGTGTAGACATTGCTGTAGTTTCTAATTTGTAAGTGAATATCCTTCAGCATCCATAAGCACTGTATTCTCAGTGCTCTGGAGCTTTAGCCTCGTGACACTACAGAAAATAGTGGGCTTCACACTTCTGAAACTGGATCCTCAAGTAATTGAATTAGGTACCTTTTGAGTGTGCAAGCATTAGCTTCACCAGATATAATTGTGTAAAGAGGGAATAAGTTTAGCCCGGGTGGAGAATGGAGTTATATAAGCTTAACTACCCCCTTCCCAAAGCATATTGTGTTTGGACACTGCTCAGAACTGTAAAGGTTGGGGCAATAGGCAGTTTGCAGGGGTTAGAAACTTAGCTGTATAGGCAGTTCTTTGGTTGTATTCTTGTTTTAAAAGATTGTGCTTTAGATTATCCCCTATTCGTCAGTTGCGTGACCCCTAATTTGTGTTGACGAAACATGCATTATAGCAGAATGACCTGTATAAATAAAGGGCAGGACCGACTTCTCAATTTTTGAAAGATTGTGATATTTGCTTTCATAAGTAATGCCTGTGATTTGAAGTAAGAATTGTCTTGTCACTTGAAAATTGGAGAGGTGGCTGGCAGGAAATGGAATGAAGGGCTGGAGGTGCAAAGCAGGAAAATGTGACTGAAATGTTTTATATGCGATGGATAAGTATTGATGTGTGTTGGTTGAATCCATTTCCGTTTGTGCTGCAATTTCATGTGTAGATAAATTAGGAGTGTCATGCATGTACATACGTATATCCATAATACGTAAATATATCTTATGCTTCAGATACAAGTATTGCATGCTTTCACAAATTCTCTATTTGGTTTTCAGCAAGTGCAAGGTTTATGTACCTTATTGCAACTCTGAGGTATTTGTCGATATGGTGCAGAAAGAGGCCTGATTTAAATAGTTCTTTACATGTTGGAGCAGACTGTGAAATAACTGTTGAATTCCTTGCTGCAGTAGAAACAGTGCCAATGATGTAGGGTGTTGAATGCTTAGAGGAAGGATGCAGGTTGCAGTTTGTTTTCACAAAAAGCACCTGGCTAGTAGTTCTTGAGTACTGAGTCTTTAGCTTTGACTCATCAATCATGAATAGGAACTGTCAAATGCACAGGTTTGATGAATAAAATCTGTTTACCTTTTTGCTTTGCCACAGTAACCAGGATGATTACCAGTTGGTGCGAAAACTTGGCCGTGGGAAGTACAGTGAAGTATTCGAGGCTATTAACATAACAAACAATGAAAAAACAGTAGTCAAAATACTGAAAGTGAGTATGTTTTTTTTCTGTTCAGCTTCTCATGGTCTGTATTCTGCATGTAGGCTTAGTAATGCATTATAGTCAATATTAGGCACAGTGTGAGCATTTCAGTATCATTTTGCATCTACTCTACCCATATAAATCAATCACTATAGCATGATAGTCATACAGCACAGAAACAGACCGTTCAGTCTGACTCATCCGCGCCAACCAGATGTCCCAATCTGACCTAGACCCATTTGCCAGCATTTGGCCCATATCACTCTAAACCGTTCCTATTCCTATACCTTTCAGATGCCTTTTAAATGTTGTAATCATACCCTCTTTCACCACCACCTCCTCTGGTAGCTCCATTCCATACACGCACCGCCCTCTATGTGAAAACATTCACTCATGTCCTTTTTAAAATCTTTCCCCTCTCATCTTAAGCCTATGTCCTCCTGTTTTGGACTTGCCCAACCTTGGGGGAAAAAAAAACTTTGACTATTCACCCTATCCATGTACCTCATGATTTTATACATCTCAGCCTTTGATGTTCCAGGGAAAGAAAGAAGTCCCTGTCTTTTCAGCTTCTCCCTATAACTCAAACCCTCCAATCCCAGCAATATCCTTGTAAATCTTTTCTGCACCCTCTCAATTTTTACAACATCCTTGCTATAGAAAGGCAATCAGAATTGTAGTTCATATTCCAAAAATGCTCTCACCAATGTACTGTACAACCTCAACGTGACACCCACTCCTATACTCAATGACCAATGAAGGCGAGTGTGCCAAATGCTGCCTTCACCACCCTGTCTACCTTCCACTTTCAGGGAATTAAGCACCTGCACCCTGAGGTCTCTTTGTTCGGCAACACTCTCCAGAGCCCTATATAAGTCCTACCTAGTTTGCTTTACAAAAATCCAACATCTCACATTTATCTAAATTAAACTGCATCTGCCAGTCCTTAGCCCATTGGCCCATCTGATCAAGATCCTGTTGTACTTTGAGATAATCTTCTTCACTATCCACGACACCACCCATTTTGGTGTCATCTGCACACTTACTAACTATACTTCCTATATGCACATCCAAATCATTTAATATAAATGAGAAGAAGCAGTGTACTCAGGACTGATACTTGTGGCACGCCACTGGTCACAAACATCTGGTCCCAAAATCTTCCCTCTACCACCACTCTCTGTCCTTCAAGGCAGTTTGTTTCCAGTTGGTGGGCTCTCCTGGGTCGCATGTGATCTAACCTTACTAAATAGTCTACCATGTGGAACCGCATCAAGCATTTTACTGAAGTCCATATAGACAATGTCCACTGGACTGCCTTCATCGATCTTCTTTGTGTCCTCTTCTAAAACTTCTAAGTTAGTGAGACATGATTTCCCATGCACAACGCTATGCTGCCTTGTAGGAATCAAAAAAAAAGTAATGTTGGATAATGAATGGAGGCTTTTTGAAGATTTAGCAGAGGCATTTTGTTAGGTGATTTAATAGTGTTGTAAGTCATTTGGTAATGGTTGATGTTGTAGATTTCTTAAATTAAGGACTTAATTTGCCAACCTCATTTGTTGGTTGACTGTAAGACTATAAAACCACAATAATGATTAACAACAAGACCCAACTTGGTGTTTCTGTCCACTAGTCACTGTTGAAAAATATGTAGGCAGCAGATGGTTCTTAAAACAAAATTCTGGAGGTTGATTCCTTTTTAGATGTTGAGTTAGTTGCTTTCATTCGGTTCATATGGTGCTCAGACTCCTACGTTAGAAGGCATAAATTGCCACAGTTTGCAATGTGTGCAATGCAATAAAGTATATTTTTGATGACAACTATAATAGTTTTGTTGCTACTTTGTGTTCAGCCTGTTGACTATCACTGTAAAGACTTGTGACTAATGCCAGTTGGATACTGAAGAGTGTTAGCTGCCCATGGAGATGTCCCATAGTGAATAGTTGACTATTTCAGGAGAAAAGATTCAGAAATACAATTCTGGGATACAGAACAAATGTGGAGTGCCATTGGGTTACACTGCATGTAGTGTAGCAGTTTAATTGCAATCTCCACAGGTAGCCCTGTAAATTGGCAAACCACTGAACCATTTGACAATTCTAATGATTAGGCTAACAATTAAATGAAAGATCATAGGAAAAGGGTAAAGCTGCTTATTTTTGATTAGTCAAAATGTTATGAACTGAAACTTGTATTGCCGGTTTCTCCTTTTCATTTTTATTTTCTTGGCATTTTCTGGCTTTTCATCTGTGCAATGAACTCAGTGTGATCTCTTGGATTTTAGAAGTACATGATTTAATTGAACCAGCTCCATAGGGGGTGTCTGTAGCACCACGAAAATGTCAAGTATAGATGAACGTGAAAAGATGGGAAGGATTTGTTACAGTATTTGAAAGACTTGTTTTCAACTAAATCAATTCTTGAAATCTCTTCCGGAATATAGAGGAAAATGTG
Source organism: Chiloscyllium plagiosum (assembly GCF_004010195.1). Lineage (NCBI taxonomy): Eukaryota > Metazoa > Chordata > Chondrichthyes > Orectolobiformes > Hemiscylliidae > Chiloscyllium > Chiloscyllium plagiosum. Next base: position 60,855,671 of record NC_057726.1, read on the forward strand.
GCATTTGGAGTCATTTGTATTTTGTCAGTTTATCAAATTTACATTTTTTGCGTACTGAAAATCTGCAGGGAAAGCTTAAACTTTTGTAAAATCAACAAAATTGTTGGTCAATCGAATTGTAAGAAGCAACTGTCTGCAATAAATGTAACATAGCTAAATCATTTCACAGGTTGGCGCAACATTGAGGGCTGAAGGGCCTGTACTGCGCTGTAATGTTCTATGTTCTAAATGGGAGCCAGTTACAAGGCTGTTCTATAATTATGCATTATTAGTATATGCTGTTCTGTCAAAGCTGCTAGAATGCCAACCATCTGTTTCTAAGAAAGTTTTGGGAGCATTTATCACACTTCAGGCAACAGAATTCCACCATCACACTTTATATAATACACCAGTGATTCACAACTGAATATAACTTTTAACAAGGGCACAGATGCCCAACTGTTATCCCAGTTGTTGCGATAATGAGGTGAGATGCCATGCAACTGCTAATCTAGAGAAACCTCTAACAGATGCAGGTATAATCAAAACATTTAAAAGACATTTAGGCAGGTTTGAAGAGGAAAGGTTCGGAGGGATGTGGGCCAAATGCAGGCAAATGGTTAAGTTTAGTTTGCGAAACTTGGGCAATGTGGATGAGTTGAACTTAAGGGTCTGTTTTCTATGCTGTATAACTCTAACAGTAAGTTGTCTTTAATTGACCTCAACGTTCACTGACATAATTTCCAGAAAAGTATTTCACTAGTGGCCTTAAGGGGACTGAATAGATTATTGGTGCAATAAATTTCCTGCTTCTCGGATGCAGCGTGACCTGCTGTGCTTTTCGAGCACCACTCTAATTTAGACTCTGATTTCCAGCATCTGCAGTCCTCGCTTTTGCCGAGATTATTGGTGCAAGCCCATCACTACCTTTGATTTGTTTACTTGTGTGTGAAAGCTGTTTTTTTCAGGGTAAAGTTACCCTCTTTCTGTATTTGTATTTCATCCCTTCCTTTTATGAACGGTCCTGCATTTGCTATCCATGATTGAAAGGTTAAGTGGAAGTGAGTGTTATATAGAGTCATACAGATGTACAGCACAGAAACAGACCCTTCGGTCCAACTCGTCCATGCTGACCAGATACCCGGCCCATATCCCTCCAAACCCTTTCTAGTCATATACCCATCCAGATGCCTTTTAAATGTTGCAATTGTACCAGCCTCCACCACTTCCCCTGGCAGTTCGTTCCATACATGTACCACCCTCTACGTGGAAAAAGTTGCCCCTTGGGTCTCTTTTATATCTTTCCCCTCTCACCATAAACCTATGCCCTCTAGTTCTGGACTCTCCAAAGCCCAGGCAAAAGACTTTGCCTATTTATCCTATCCATGTCCCTCATGACTTTATAAATCTCGAAAAGGTCACTCCTCAGCCTCTAACACTCTGGGGAAAACAGCCCCAGCCTATTCAACCTCTCCCTAGAGCTCAAATCCTCCAACCCTGGTAATATCCTTGTAAATCCTTTCTGAACCCTTTCAAGTTTCACAGCATTTTGCTGCTATGTTTCATGATTACCTGGCATGTAATTGGAGTTGCAAAGTGGCTTAATCTATAAAAATAGATAGGTTACTCAGTTTGGGGCTTACTAAGTGGAAATGTGTAATGTTTTAGCGCATTCTGTTGTGTTGGAGGGAGAAATATGTTGCTAATATTTTCTGCATTAAGCTGTGGACTAAGCCAATACATTGTGCAAAAGGAGGTTAGTGCAAGAAAAACAGTACTGTAATACTGATCAGAAGGAAATTTAATTTCTTGATTAGTATATCTGTTTGCCAGACAGTACAAAAGACAGGTGATGCAGTTAATGGTGAGGAAACCTATCTTTGTTCTTGGAAACTCAGTTCAATATTAATGAGAGGGCTGGCATAAGAAGTATGGGAACAACATTAGTCCCTTGAATCTTTTCTCCCATTCAGAGAAATCATGAATCATCTCAGCCTTAATTCCTTATACTGTACTCACCTTTGCGCTATATCCTTACTATCTTTGGTTAACAAGCTAATAAGTTTCTGATTTACAAAGACAATTGCATGAGCAATAATTTATCATCCATGGAAGAAAGTTCCAAACATCTACAATTCTTGTGGGTAGAAGTGCTTGCTGACTCCCGTCCTGAAAAATACATCTCTGGTGTCCTTTCATCTCTCCAAACATAGATCGATTGTTGCACAGTTGCTGAGGAAACAATTGAGAGTTGAAATGATAGCTCCCTGAAAGTGTTTACCTGGAGGCCAGTTGTGTGACTGCACGTCTATAGCCAGGTTCACTATTTTTTGGTATTATATTGTATGATGTGTTTTAGTACTATGGGGAGGGAAAAGCTGATGGTAGACTTGAACTACTTATGGTAAGTTTTGCTGCTAACCATTCTGTTTGTAAGGAACTCTTGGTAATTATTGTCTAAATTCGTGAGGCTTGAAACCACATTTGTTTCGTGTCAAGTAGGAGGTCTGAAGCTGAGAGGTTGTTTCCTTCTTGGAAAAGTAGAGGACCAGAGAGCATAATCTCAGTAAGGGTTTTCCGATTTAAAATAAGTTTTTCTGCTTCATCTCTACCTAACCTATCAGCACCCTCTCTGCAAATGACATAAAACAGTGTCTCAGTTTTCAGTTTGTTTCTTGCTTCCTAGTTCTGATGACTATAAGATGAAAAACTTCACTTTCTAGTCTCCTTTTAGCAATGTTTAAGTTCTCTACTGCCGTGCTTTTGTTTCAGACAGATCAGGAGGAATCACCTCCGAGTGTAGTGAATCTGTGGAATTCTTCATGGAGGGCCTTTGAGGTCGTTGAGTATTTTCAAGGCTGAGACTCATTTTTAATCAGTGAGGGAATTAAGGGTTGACCAATCTGAATGGTAGGCAACTAGTGTTGAAGGTTATTAGATCAGACATTATCTCATTCAAGAGTGGAACAGATTTGATCAGCTGAATGGCCTATTTCTCCTTCTGTCTTCTTGAGATCTCTTAGAATTGACTCATTCCAAGTTAACGGGCCTCTCTCAAAGTCCAGAAGATCAGAGTACTTCAGAATTGCACTGCTGACTCATTAACCTGGCGGCTCATTAGGGCTGCATTGCTTCCCACTTTGAGGCTTGCTTTGCATGTTCATATCCAAGTGTATAGGTTGGTCTTGGACTAGGATCTCAAAGCTCTTTGCTGATATATTGACTGTTTTTAACTGTTCAAACATTTGTATGGATCTCTTGGTAACTCACTTAGTCTGTCAAGTATGACAATGGGTTAACTGCAATTTAGACATCCAGCTGACCAGCGTAACAGGTTCTGATAATTGTGAGATGACTTAAAGACATACAAGGTGATGAGAGGATTAGATAGGGTGGACATTGAGAGCCTTTTTCCATGGATAGTGATGGCTAGCACAAGGGGGCACAGCTTTGCATTGGGAGGGGATAGATAGAGGACAGATGTCAAAGGTAGGTTCTTTACTCAAGAGTATTAAGGCCTGGAATGCCCTACCTGCAACAGTAGTGGACTCGCCAACTTTAAGGGCATTTAAATGGTGATTGGATAAACATATGGATGATAATGGAATAGTGTAGGTCAGATGGGCTTCAGATTGATTTCACAGGTCAGTGCAACATCAAGGAAGGAAGCAACTTATCTTTGTGACATTTTCATATGCTGACAGTCATTCTGAGTGTAGGTAGTCATTGAGATGTTCAAATTGTCTCTTCATACCATTACAAACATATATAACTCTCCTTTGGCTACAGTTTGACTGCTGTGGTGACAATATTCCAGCAGAAAATAAGGATTTGAGTCATTCTAATGTGTGGAAGTTGGGATTCCTGGAGTTTTAATTTTAGGGAGTTTTAATTTTTCTAACTAGTTTGACTTGCAACTACATTGTCACTTTTTCACTTGTAACTAGTTCAAAATCTGGATCTATCGACACCATCTAGATGGTAATGGTTCAGGGGGTGCTTACCAGGGAAGAGGGGGACTAAGCCAGGAAATAAATGCTAGCTTTGTCAGTGATGCCCACATCCTAGGATAGAATACATTTTAAAAATTAACCCAATATTTATCTTGGGGAAATCTTTGGAATCCATTATTAGGGAAGTAGTAGCAGGAGATGTAGAGAATACTAATACAATTAAGATTTAACGTGGTTTTATGAAAGGTCATTATTTGATAAAGAGTTTCAGATTTATAAGCTTGCTTAGAGGAGGGACAAACAGAATAGATACAGGGGACTTGGGTGGAGTTTTGCATTTCCAAAAGAATTTGATAAGATGTGACATTACTGTGCAAGTTCAGAGCTCATGACATTAGGATGGTATATTAGCACGAAAAGGATTGGTTAATTAATTAACCAGACTTACAAGAGAGATGCCACAGAAGTCAGTGCTGGGTCCTCAATGATTTATAATCTGTTTAATGTGGATGAAGATATAGCGTATAGTATTCAAATTTGTTAATCATGCAAATGTAAGTAAGTTGAGCAAGTCTGTAATTTAATCTACAGAGGCATACAGGTAAGTGAGTGGGCAAAAAATTGGCACATGGCTTATAATGTAGATGAATAATATTGGTCTGTTTGGTAGGAAGAATCAAAAAGCAGAATTTGATTTAAGTGGAGGTAAACCACAAAATACTGCAGTATTGAGGAGTCTGGTTAAATCACAAAGTTAACATGCTAGTACAGTAATCAGGAACACAAATGAAGTTTTATTCCTTACAGTAATGGGGATGGAGTTTAAAAAAGAGAGAATTCTTGCTACATCTGCATGCAGTGATGGTGAGACCACACCCAGACTGTGTGCAATTTTTGCTTCCTTACTTTGGAATGTTTGTCCATGTATTGGAGGCAGTGCAGTGGATGTTGAAGGGGGTAATTTCTGGACCAAATTAATTGTTTTGTAAGAAAAGATGGGCAGGTTGGCCATATACTTAGTGGCGTTTAAAAGGATACAGGGTGATCTTATTGAAGCAATGGAGAGGGTTTGACAGGATAAATATTGAATGTCCCCCTTATGGGGGAGTCTTGAATTGGAGAGCACAGTTCCAAAGTAAGGAATCTTCTGTTTAACCCAAATGAGGCGGAGCTTAGATCATAAGACATATAAGTAAGAGGACATTCGGTCCATCAGGTCTTCTCTGCTACTCAGTGAGAATGGTTGATCTAATAATCCTCAAGCAACCTTGCTTTTTCCCCATAATTCTGGATTCCCTTACTAATTTAAAAATGTCTGTCAGTCTTGATTGTACTTAGCATCTGCAGCTCTCTGTGGTAAAGGATATCATAGACTCACTGCCTCATAAGGAAAAAGAAATCCTCCTCCTCTTGTAAATGGGATAACACTTTCAGAATAGGAACAAGCTTTCAACAGCCCCCAGAATGAATGTTTTCTTTCCAGAAGGTTGCCCCTCATTCTTCCAAACTTGAACATGCGTAGGTCCATTCTGTTGAACAACTTCTCATTAGAAAATCTCTCTGTACCCAGGATCAACCTTATAAACCTACACTGGATTGCCTCCAATGTCACTGTATATTTCATTAGATTAGAGGGTCAGCTTCTTTACTATGCTTTGTTAATCTTTGGATTTCTCTCCATTGCAGAAGAGTAGAGGCAGAGTCAATGAATTCTTGAATGCTAGGTTAGATAAATACTTGATTCACAAAGAAATTCAGCATAATAGAGGCAGGCAGTAGAATTCTATCCATAATTAGATCAGTCGTGAGCTTATTGGTCAGCAGAGCAAGATTGAGAGGCAAAACAGCCTATTTCCCCTGTATCTTATGTTGTGATATTTTTTGATTGTTAAATGAACTGCATTTGCCATTCACACCTCGCCTTTCCACCTTCAACTTTCTTTGGGGTTTTACACTGGAACCTACTGCGATGAGGATTTTTTTAGTCAAGCACCGTCCACAGGAGATTCGGGACCTGCCCGGACACATTAATAGAGCATAGAACAATGGAACATAGAACAGTACAGTGCAGAACAGGCCCTTCGGCCTTTGATGTTGCGCTGACCTGTGAACTAATCTAAGCCCATACTCCTACGCAATCCCATCATCATCCATGTGCTTATCCAAGGATTGTTTAAATCTCCCTAAGTGTCTATTTTCTTTATCAATCTGGTTAAAGAATTTTCACTGAGCATGAAGTCTGAACGAGGAAATATAAAATAGAATATTTAATTTGATTTGGAATCCATATACAGAAATTAAAACAAAATCTAAATAGTTCCAAAGACTCAACACCCTGAGTGTGTACATTTCTTGGTCCTAGATTGCCAACCTCTTGTGCCATTCATAGTTACTTAAATTGGAATTGACCTGCCGTGATTATGCAGGAGTGTTATATCTGTCACTTCAGTAAAGCATATCTTTTTTTGTCTACAACATTCTAAGGCAACTCTCATTGCCACATAGTTCTGATGAAGAGTCATCGGACTTAAAACATTAACTCAGCTTTCTCTCCGCAGATGCTGCCAGACCTGCTGATTTTCACCAGCAATTTCTGGTTTTGTTTCTGACAGCCATGTCCTGATTCCACATTTAATTGCATATGCAGCATCACTTATGTTTGTATGCTGTGAATTTAAATAACTGAACATTGGCAAGAGTGGCAGGGAAGCTAGCAAAAATCTAGACTGTTGCTTTCAGTCTTGCTTTTAGTCATCAGATTCTCCCCGGAATTTGGAAAATACATGATGCAATATGAGCTAGATTTTCAGCACATCTGAGGAGATATTCACACTTTTCTCAAAGTTGATCTATTCTAACCTTTATTTAAAATAGAGGATTTTTAAGTCAAGTTCATACATTTTCGAATTAACAGCTTTTGTTTTGTCTAATGTTTTTGAAATGCAGTTGATGAAATTGCAATCTGCCTCTGTCATTCTGGAAACTACCTAATGATGCACGAGCAGTGTTAATGACTTGAGTTTCGATTTATATTTAAACTCAGTTGACTTCCTTTGATATAGTGATGTCTTGCATCTGGCTATTTAGCAATGCATTTGTAGCATTCCAAATGTTTTGCTTCTAAAAATGCTCAATAATTTTCTGAAAAGAGAAAGCCAGGCAGTTTATTTTGCTTGAATTAAAACCTCACATTTGCAAATAAGATACATTAGCTACTTGTATTTGGGGTGTTTTATTTAATCACAATGTGCTTTATCAATGTTATGGACATTATAAAACAATTTCTGACAGTCTACCATGAGATGTTGGGGCAGATGACCAAAACCTGACCAGGGAGGTTATGTTGGGGAGTATCTTAGAGAAGTTTAGGAAGGAAATTACGGAGCTAGATCTTGGTTGCAGTTAAGTCAGGGGTGCTAAAGGATATTTTTGATTATGGGGCTAGAAGCAATTGCAGAGATAAGGACCAAAATAGTAAAAGGATTTGAGTGTGAAAAAGGTCAGAAGTTTAAAACTGAGGCTGTGCTGAACTGGGAGCCAATTTAGGCAAGGAAGCTAATGAGTGATTTGGACTTGTCGCAAGTTAGGACTCCGACAGAGTTTTTGGATGATGTCAAGTTTATATGTGATAGTGTTGTTGTGGTTCTGTTCACCGAGCTGGGAATTTGTGTTGCTGACGTTTCGTCCCCTGTCTAGGTGACATCCTCAGTGCTTGCTAGCCTCCTGTGAAGCGCTTCTGTGATCTTTCCTCTGGCATTTGTAGTGGTTTGAATCTGCCGCTTCCGGTTGCCAGTTCCAGCTGTTCAGTTGCAGTGGTCGGTATATTGGGTCCAGATTGATGTGCTTATTGATTGAATCTGTGGTAGTGTGCTAGAGTACTTTGGAATAGTCAAGTCTAAAGACAGCAGAAGGTTGGGTGAGAATTTTGGCAGCACACATGCTAAATAAAGGCTGAAGATGCGGGTGCTGCAGAGATGAAAATATTTGGCCTCTGATCTCAAAGTATGCATACAGCTACAATTACTTACGTTCTCCGAGTCAATACTTAAGCAAAGATCTTAGACTGGCCAGTATCGTAGCTAAATGTCACATCACACTAAATGACTCTACATTACTGATGAGCAAAGCTCAGTTGCTAGCAAGATACCAAATTTATAATTTTAGTACTGTATGGATTTCCATATAATTAACTTCTCTAGAAATCTTGCTTCATGTGAATCTTTATTTTTAAACAGAAGCATGCAACAGGATGGAGTGAAAAGGCCCAACTCAGAATGGCAAAAGGCCATTTTTAAACTATGATGCAGAGCTGCTGGTCTTATACTGGGGTGGATAAAGCCAGAAGTCATATGACAATAGGTCTTAGTCCAACAGGTTTATTTGAAATCTCAAACTTTCGGAGTGTAGCACCTTCGTCAGGTGAACTGAGAGAAGCACACAGGCACAAAATTTATAGGTAGAGAGATCAAATGATCGTACAATGGTATGAGCGGAGTGTCAAATAATAAGTCTCTACACATGATCAAAAGTGTCACAGTGTGAGTAAAGTGTGAACAGCTGAATAACAAGCAAAGGGTTACTTATTGTCTGATGAAATGAGGCAGAGAGGTCATTACAAAAAAATTAAAATTAAGGTGCTGAAGATAAACCAAATGACTGGAATAACAAGTATAAGAGTTGCATGCTGAGAGTCTAACCAAAGTAGAAAGTAATGCCAAACCATACAAACTAATTAAGATAGAGAGATCATAACAATTTATGAAGGTGATGGTGTCAAAACAGGACAGTAAGGAAGATTTTACAGATACAGAACAGTGTAGTGGGGTCACACGTAGCATGACATGCACCCACGGTCACAGTTAAGACAGTCTTCATGGGTACAGAACTTGGCTATCAGTTTCTGCTTGGCGATTCTGCATTCTTATGCATCTCAAAGGCCGCTTACCTGAAGATCATAGCAGTGCTTGACAGTTGAAGTGTTCCCTGACTGAAAGGGAATATTCCTAACTGGCGATTGTTGCATGGTGTCCATGCATTCATTGTCATAAGGTCTGCATGGTCTCACTGAAATATCATGCTTTGGGGAATCCTTGCCTGCAGCATATGAGACAACATTGGCCGAGTCGCATGAGTATCTGCTGTGTACGTGTTGGGTGGTGTTCTCACACATGATGGTAGTATTCAAGTCGATGATCTGATGTGTCTTGCAAGTTTGTGTGGTGTTGTGGTCGATGTTGTCCTGAAGGTTGAGTAGTTTGCTGCGAATGATGGTCTGCTTAAGGTTGGGCGGTTGTTTGAAGGTGAGAAGTGGAGGCATAGGGATAATCTTGGTGAGATGCTCATCGTCATTGATGACATGATGAAGGCTGTGAAGAACATGGCGTAGTTTCTCCACTCCGGGGAAGCACTGGAAAATGAATGGTACTCCATTAATCCTTGCCTTCTGAGGAGTACATTGCAGTTTTTTGTTGTGGCATGTCAGAAATGGTGATCAATAAGTTGAGCATCGTATCCCATTCTTTTAGGCTGCTAATGATGTGCCAACCTATTTAGCTTATTCTGTTGTTTAGTTCTATGTATAGCACCCATTCTAACCATTTTGATCCTCACTTGTCATGATATCAAGCCATTCTGTTCAAACGTACAAAATTATTAAAGGCTTGACAGAGTAGATGCAAGAAGGATATTTTGCCTGGCTGGGATCATGACCCAGGGGTCACAGTCTCAGAATCAGGGGCAGGTCATTTATGACTGAGGTGAGGAATTTCTTGGTGAATTCCTTGTCCCAGAGGGCTGTGGAGACTCAGCCATTGAGTATAATCAAGACTAAGATCAAAATATTTCTACATCATTGAAAACATTGAGTATGGGGATTTTGCTGAAAAATCATGTTGCATTAGGCCTCATAGAACGGGGCCTAAAGGGCTGAAAGGCCTACTTCTATTTCTTACGTTTCTGGTTGACTTTGAGCATTGCAATTTTAATTTGATTATTTCTCATCCACTCTCAATAGTTACCTTTTTATAGGTTACTCTCCAGGGGTGTTACATCATTTGTAAATCATGTTAAGATGACTTTTATCTCTGGCTATTTTCCAACAAACATGCAAAATGTTTTGTAAAGCCATTTTGGCATAAAGGCTTTCTTGCTAAATCTTTCTTACATCACACTGCAAATTTTTGCTATCAATTCTGTGTTACGATCGAGCCCTCCACAATCACCTGATGAAGGAGCGTCGCTCCGAAAGCTAGTGTGCTTCCAATTAAACCTGTTGGACTATAACCAGGTGTTGTGATTTTTAACTTTGTACACCTCAGTCCAACACCGGCATCTCCAAATCATTGCTAAATCATGTTTAGCTGAAGGATTCCTTGAGTTGTCATACTAGTAAGTAACTTCATAAGTAACATTTCTATTATTTACTTTCTCTTTGCCTTTTGAGATGAGACAGTATTTCCCTTCCTCTGACTCTTCCTTATTTAAAAGAGCTACCATTAATGCCCATTAAACCTGTTCTGTTGTCTACCTTTTTACACAGTGGTCAAGACTGTGGTTACATTGTAATTTATCAATATCACTTCCTTCAAACTCCTTTGGTTTTTAACAATACAGTCTTACCATATGACAAAATGTTTATCTCATGACTTAATTAGTATTATTATAAACTTGGAATCAGTTCACCAATGCAGCCATACTATTGATACTGAGCAACACATACCGGGGAGAGTTGAAATCCATTATATACCAAAAGGCTCATTATTGCAAGAGTGAAGATTAAGTGGCACGCACGCTTCTTTTGCTTACATGCTGATTGTGGGCCAGTAGCCCAGAATGCCCCAAAGAGCTTGCAATTGCATGGATCCTCCAGTGACATGTTACTGGCATCTGGTGACAGGTGAGAAAATCAAATTATTGTTCATGCTTGTACATCATTATTCTAGGTGAGTGGTAAGTAGCTAACATATGAATGAACACGAAAAACTTCTTCTTTTCAGCCTGCTCTACCATTAAACAAGATCATGGCTGATCTGATTTTAATCTTAACTCTATATTCCTGTATTCTCCTGATATAATTTCATTTTCTTGGTAATCAAGAGCCTATCTATTTCTTCCATAAAAATATTTGAAGACCTTGCATCCATTGCCTTTTAGGGATGGGAATTCTAAACACTGATTGGTCTGAGAGAAAAAATAACTCCTCACCTGTTTTAAACGAACAGCCCCTTAGTTTAAAACTGTAATCCCTTGTTCTAGACTCTCCCACAAGTGAAAACCCTTTCCAACATTCATCTTGTCAAGTCCCCTCAAGGTCGTGTTTATTTCAATTAAGTTGTCTCTTGACTCTTCTAAACCCTAGTAGATACAGTTTCCAGCCTGTCAAGCCTTCCTTGATTACTTGCTGTATCACCATGCTAACCTCCTTTACTTCATGCACCAATCCACCCAGATCTCTCTGCCTCTAAGAGCTCTGCAACCTACCTCCATTTAGATGATATGCTTTTTAAAAAAATTTTCTACCAAAATGGACAACTTCACACTTTGACATTTTACTCCATTTGCCAGATCTTTGCTCACTCACTTAACCTACCTATATCCTTTGTAGGCTTGTTATATCCTCTTCACAATTCACTCTCTGGTCTTATTTGTGACATCAGCAAATTTAGCTGCTATTCCTTCAACCAGATCATTGATATAAACTGTAAAGAGTTGAGATCTGTGGGATCGTGTTCAAATAATAACCAAATCAGTGAGTGGCAAAAATAGCCTCCTTTATTCAGCAACCGCAAGTAGCGCGAGTACAAGGTGGTAATAAAATCCCGAAAACAGTGGTTACAATAGCCTATTACACACAGTCCTTACATATAATTAAAATTCCATTACTATGGTGTTACCTTTTATCTATAGTACACACAGGATGTAGGGGCTCTGCCCTGGGAGGCAGGAGATGGGTTAAAATGTGCTAAATTCTGGCAGCTACTTCTGGTGGGATTAAGAGTGTCCCTCCAGTCTGCCTTCATAATTAAGAAGTGTTATTCCTTTTGTCTTTTAAGTTAGTTAATGTTAGTAAAATAAAAATTAGGCCTACATGCTCTAAATAAGTTAGAAATTGTACCTGTGCTTAATGAAAGTAAAGGATATTAAATTGATTACCACAGCTGGGTTGTGAGATTTGTTTACTATTTGGCTGTGTAAGGTTCATTCATGCTATTTTATGGAAACGCTGTTTTGTCAGTTATTTTCTTGAAGGGATAACTGCCCAGTTAAAAGGTATTCAACAAGTACATACTGATTGAAGAAGCTGTTTGATGTTCTGTAATCTATTCAGGGCCAAGAGATGGTTGGTCAGGTCTGATTAATATTATAATGTTTTGTTGCGACCTAATGGGGATGGTGTGGGTTGCGATATTGACGTCTCTTCAGAAGTAACAAGGGCTGATAAGGTGTGAAAATGCAGTCATGGGTTTGAAAGGGTTGTTTTAAGTTTGGTCTATTTTATGATAGTGAATTTTACTACAGAGCCACAATTTTACAAATGAATGAAAACTGTTATTAGTAGGGAGTTGTGAATGAAATAGGAATGCAGTGTTCACTTGAGTGGGTTAGTAAAGGAGTTATCAATGAATAAGCATAAACTGGGTTAGTCAAGGGTCCTAGAATACAATGTCTCTCAGATCCCAGCACTGACCGTTGTGATGTGCCACTCATGACATCCTGCAAGATTGAAATTGACCTATTTATTACTACTCTGATTCATGTTAAGCAACCAATCTTTTTTGTTGTGGTTCTGTTCACCGAGCTGGGAATTTGTGTTGCAGACGTTTCGTCCCCTGTCTAGGTGACATCCTCAGTGCTTGGGATCCTCCTGTGAAGCGCTTCTGTGATGTTTCCTCCGGCATTTATAGTGGTTTGTCTCTGCTGCTTCCGGTTGTCAGTTCCAGCTGTCCACTGCAGTGGCTGGTATATTGGGTCCAGGTCGATCTGCAGCGGACAGCTGGAACTGACAACCGGAAGCGGCAGATACAAATCACTACAAATGCTGGAGGAAACATCACAGAAGTGCTTCACAGGAGTCTCCCAAGCACTGAGGATGTCACCTAGACAGGGGATGAAACATCTGCAACACAAATTCCCAGCTCGGCGAACAGAACCACAACAACGAGCACCCGAGCTACAAATCTTCTCCCAAACTTTGAATCTTCTTTTTGCCACTGTTACATCCAAAGCCATGAGCTTTTATCCAGTAACCTTAGATGTGGCATCTTATCAAATACCTTCTTGAAATATCAGTACAATATATCTACTGCTACCCCTTTATCCACAGCACAGGTTACATTTTCAAAGAACTCTAATAAATTAGTTAAGTGTGATTTCCTTTGACAAGACCATGTTGGTTCTGTCTGACTTTCCTTGAACCTATCCAAGTATCCTGTTATAACATCTTTAATAATTTTAACAGATTTTAAGTGAACTGGCCTGTAGTTTTCTGTTATTTGCTCCCTCTCTTTTTGAATTCAGAAGTTATATTAACTATTCTAATCAAAAGGATCATTCCCCAAAAGTTAAAACCAGTGCATCAACATCTTCCTGGTAAGACCCTAGGATGAAATCCATTAGCACCCAGTGACTTATCAACTTATAGTTCAACAACTTTCTCCATAATACTAATTGTAATTTTCTTGAGTTCCTCTCTCCCTTTCAATTCTTGATTTACAACCATTTCCGAGGTGTTATTTGTATCGTCTCTAGTGAAGACTGATACAAAGCTAGCTTGTAGCTAATGGCTGTTGAGAAATTGTGCTTGAAATGCTCTAGCTTGTGGGAAGAGATACTTGCTGACTTGATCTGGGAACTGAGATGCAGCTGTTCAGATTAACTAAACCAGTGTTCCAAAGAAATCCTTAATCTGGGATGTAACAGCCTTGGGATGTGCAACCACAGGAGAAAAAGCTGCATGAAAATACTTGTGGAGTTAAAGCCATCTGCATTGAAATGGGAGATCTTTTATAATTGTTTCCAGATAAATCATTATCCATTAAATCCTTTTGATCTCAGTTCAATGCAAAATAACTTGTAATAATTGTTTACTATGTTAATCAAATTTTGCAATATTAATTTTGGTTTTAAGACCTTTTAACAGAAATTTCAAATCTGGGTAAATTATACACGTGATGGGTAGTTGTGCCCCTACGTTTGAGTGAAGAGACCTGGGTTCAAGTCCCACTATTTCAAAGGTGCGTCATAACATCTCTGAACAGCTGAAAATATCTGAAATGTGTCCAGTATAATATTTAATTTCCTTTGTAGCTACTGTCTTTTAGTATCTGATGCCTGTTGGCGAGATTGCAGAGTTGTCAACATACATGACTGTGTGTCAAAGTCATAGAATTGTACATCATGGAAACAGACCCTTTGGTCCAATTCGTCCATGCTGACCAGATATCCTAACCTAATCTAGTACCATTTGCCAGCACTTGGCCGATGTCCTTCTAAACCCTTCTTATTCATATACCCAGCCAGTTACCTTTTAACTGTAATTGTACCAGCCTTCACCATTTCCTCTGGCAGCTCATTCCAGACACGCACCACCCTCTATGTGAAAAAGTTGCCCCTTAGGTCCCTTTTTAAACTTTCCCCTCTCACTCCAGGGCATAGGTTTAGACTCCCCCACCCCTACAGGGAAAAGACCTTGTCTGTTTATCCTATCCATGCCCCTTGTGATTTTATAAACCTCCTCAGGTCACCCCTCAGCCTCCGATGCTTCAGGGAAAACAGCCCCAGCCTATTCAGCCTCTCCTTGTAGTTCAAATCCTCCAACCTTGGCAACATCCTTGTAAATCTTTTCTGAACCATTTCAAGTTTCACGACATCCTTCTGATAGGTAGGAGACCAGAATTGCCCATGGTTTTCCAAAAATGGCCTAACCAATGTCCTGAACAGCTGCAGCATGACTTCCCAACTCCTGCACTCAATGCTGTGACCAATAAAGGAAAGCATATCAACTGCCATGTTCACCATCCTATCTATCTGTGACTCCACTTTCAAGGAGCTATAACACTGCACTTTAAGGTCTCTTTGTTCAGCAACACTCCCCAAGAACATACCATTAAATGTATAAATGCTGCTCTGATTTGTCTTTCCCAAATGCAGCACCTCTCATTTATCAAAATTAAACGCCCATCTGAGGTAACCTTCGTTGTCCAATACACCTCAATTTTGGTGTCAATTGCAAACTTACTAACCATACCTCCCATGTTCGCATCCAAATCGATCCTTATGGCACACTACTCACAGGCCTCCAGTCTGAAAAGCACCCTCCTCCACCACCCTCTGTCTTCTGCCTTCGAGTAGGTTCTGTATCCAAATGGCTAGTTCTCCACGTATTCTGAGATCTAACATTATTAACCAGTCTACCACGAGGAACCTTGTCGAACGCCTTATGGAAGTCTGTATAGATCACATCCACCGCTCTTCCCTCATAAATCCTTTTCGTTATTTCAAAAACCTCAATCAAGTTCATGAGACATAATTTCCCATACACAAAGCCATATTGACTAGCCCTAATCATTATTTGGCTTACCAAATACATGTAAATCCTGTCCCTCAGAATTCCCTCCAACAATTCGCCCACCACTCACGTCGAGCTCACTGATCTATAGTTCCCTGGCTTTTTCTTATCACCTTTCTTAAATAGTGGCACCATGTTAGCCAACGTCCAGTATTCTGACACCTCACCTGTGACTATCGATGATATAAATATCTCAGCAAAGGGCCCAGCAATCACTTCCCTAGCTTCCCATAAAGTTCTAGGGTACACCTGATCAGGTCCTGGGGATTTATCCACTTTTATGCTTTTTAAGATCTCCATCACCTCCACTTCTGGAATAGGGACATTTTTCAAGATGTCACCAGCTATTTCCCCACATGCTTGTATCTTCCATGTCCTCCTCCACAGTAAACACTGATGCAAAATATTTGTTTAATTTCTCTCCCATCTCCTGTGGTTCCACACACAAGCTGCCTTGCTGATCTTTGAGAGACCCTATCTCTCCCTAGTTACCCTTTTGTCCTTAATATATTTATAAAATCCCTTTGGATTCTCCTTAACCCTATTTGCCAAAGCTATCTCATGCCCTCTTTTGCCCTCCTGATTTCCCTTGCATGTACTCCTGCCTTTATACTCATCTCAGGATTCACTTGATCTCTTGTCTATACCTGACATTTGCTTCCTTTCTCTTAACCAAAACCTCAATTTCTCTAGTCATCCCGCATTCCCTACACCTACCAGCCTTGCCTTTCACTGTAACAGGAGTATACTGTCTCTGGACACTCATCTCATTTTTGAAGGCTTCCCATTTTCCAGCTGTCTTTATCTGCAAACATCTGCCCCCAATCAACTTTTCAAACTTCTTACCTAATGCTGTCAAAATTGGCCTTCCTCCAATTTAGAACTTTAACTTTTCGATTTGGTCTATCCTTTTCCATCACTATTTTAAAACTAGTAGATTTATGGTCTCTGGCCCCAAAGTGCTCCCCCACTGACACCGCAGTCACCTGCCCTGCTTTATTTCTCAAAAGTAGGTCAAGTTTTGCACCTTCTCTAATAGGTATATCCACATACCAAATCAGAAAATTTTCTGGTATGCACTTAAATTCGTCTCTATCTAAACTCTTAAAGCTATGGCAGTCCCAGTCTATGTTTGGAAAGTTAAAATCCTGTGAGCTTGTTCAAAAGTCTTGGATGTTTTAGTTTGCAGCAACAAGTCCACTGTTGTAATGAGATTCATATGGTGCAGGTACCTATTCATGGACTATTTAACAGACTACTTGGTTTAGATATTGGACACAGTATGACTGGTTTTCTGAAACTAGTTGCTGTGGGAATTTGCCCATTTCAAAAGTGTTCTGCTGTCTCTCTTAGAATATACTTGTTTGAGTGCGTGGTGGTTAATGAATGGAACATGAAGGGCTGCTTGAATATTCTTTGCTGAGCTGCTGGTTTTGAGAAATGTATTTGTTGCTCACCTTAGTTTAATGCTAACAGTTCTGTGGATATAAATACTCCATCTTTCTGGTTTTCCTATTGCCACATACAGAAACATTTAAAACATTGTGTATGCTTTGCTAAAGACGTCAGGATCTAGCAGTTCCTTTGGGGATGGATGTAGACTAAACTGGTGTATTGTAACCGAGGCATTTTCGAGAATGAATCCTTAATGATGTGAATTAGTGGTGCTATTCTTTCATCAGGGCACGACAAATAATTAATTATCATCTAAATCTTTTGTTCAGACATCAAGCATTGTAGCATTTCTGTTTGCATAAGATCACAGGACATTGGCACTACAATCCAACCAAATAACTACCAAATTCTAGTTGGCTGTGAAATTAATGATCCATACCAGCTGCTAGCTTGGTTAATCTGTGCAGTGTTAGAAATGGTGTTCATCTGACTTGGACACAGTAGAGCTGTGTTGGACTGTGCATCAGTCCCGTTTGATTCAAGTGTTAATTTTAACAGGATCAGATTTTTGGGTAGGTGCAAAACAAAATGAAAAAGGCAAATGGAATATTAGCTTTTAACAAAGAAGCATGTAAATTTGCTGCTAATCAAAGTTTCCAGTTTAAACCACGGCTGGAGTATTAGTTCTGAGCACTGCACTTTAGGAAGGGTAAATCCATTTTGGAGTGTGTGACACAGATTCACCGAATGTAACCAGGACTCTCTGACTATTGCATTAATAGAAACGTGGATGGTTTAGAAATGTTTTGACTGAGCTTTTCAACGATTTTGAAAGTACTTGATAATTAACTTCAGCAAATGACTGATCACTCATAATCTCATTGAATGATACAACGTGCTCCAAAGGTTGGATGGCCTACTATGTTACTTTTGAGGATTGTGGTACATATTTTCACAATGATAAACTGGAACATGCCTGACTTTTTGCTACTTTTCAGAGATTAAGTTGAAAGTTTTTAAGTTCTGTGCACTCACTACTTTATCTTTATTGGCGCTATTAGTGGCAACTTTGGGCAAATTTAAGTTTAATGATCACTAAGCTATTAAACAACAAATTCATCTGGAAGTGACAATCATGATTTTAGTTCAATATAGAAGTAGTTTTGTGTTAATTTTGAATTGTGTGCTCTGTGGCTTTTTCGGTCCTTTTTAAATAAATGAAGCCCTCTGAGCAGCATAACTTGCTTGACTTGTAACATGGCTGGGTCAGAGCATTCTGTTGAACCACATGGCAGCCTGGTACACAGCACAGTGGCATCTTTCTTCATAGGTTTATGCAATGGTGTGTGGCAGCAGAGCTTGAGAAACCGAACTGAGGAATGTGACAACATCACTCATTTACACTCTCAACCAGCTTTAGAACCAAAGTATGCACTTATCAATTTTTCTTTGTGCTAAGATGTCAGCAAATCTGTTAAGCATCCTACCTTGTTTGAGTTCATCCAGTGCTCTTGTTAAAATTCATTTTAAACCTGTATTTTAATTTTGCAGCCTGTTAAAAAGAAGAAAATAAAGCGGGAAATCAAAATATTAGAGAACCTCCGTGGAGGGCCTAACATCATCAAGCTGCTAGATGTTGTAAAGGACCCTGTGGTGAGTAACTGCTGTGGCTTGATCCAGATGTTGATTTCAGCCTGAAACCTAATTGAAAGGTTGCATGCTTAGTTTGGTCAGCTTGGCTCAGTTGGTGCAACTTACAATTCCCTAACTCATTGAAATTTTAAGCCCCATGTCCACACACAAAGTCATAGAATCACAAAGATGTAGAGCATGGAAACAGACCCTTCGGACCAACCTGTCCATGCCGACCAGATATCCCAACCCAATCTAGTCTGAGCAACATATTCAAAGTTATCCCCAGTGCAGTACAGACACAACGTTGTATTGTCCTTTGGGAAACGAAGACCCTGTTTTAGTTTGGATTAACACAAAAGATCTCATGATAATAATTAAAGAAGGTTGTACCTTTGCTCGCTGAGCTGGTAGGTTTGTTTTCGGACGTTTCGTCACCATGCTAGGTAACATTATTAGTGAGCCTCTGGTGAAGCGCTGTCCAATGTACTGTTTGTTATAGTCCTTGCATGGTATTTTGTAAATGACATTTGTTTCGCTGGTTGTTGGTATCCTTAGAAACGAAGAAGGACATCACTTTGACTGGGACATCACATCCATCCTAAGACAGGCTAAACACAGACGTGAATGGGATTTCCTAGAGGCCTGGCATGCAAACCAGAACTCTATCAATAAACACATCGATTTGGACTCCATTTACCAACCTCTGAGAAAAAGAACAGCAAATGATATCACTCACCTTCACAGACCAAGACACAGAAATAGAAAGCAGGACAGAACACCAGCACTTCACTGGAGGCTCACTGATTATGTTACTTAGCATGGTGACAAAACATCTGTAAACAAACCTGCCAGCTCAGTGAGCTAACTTACAACCTAAACCTCAACCTGAGCTACAAATCTTCTCAAAAATCACAATTAAAGCAGAGATTGGCTTTGTTCTCATATTCTCCTTCAGTTTACATCATCAAAAGCAGATTGGCTATTCATTTAATTGCTGTTTGTGGGATCTTAATGAGTGTAAAATGTAGGCTTGCATAAAGATATTTCGTGAAGTGATTCACTTTGACAGGGTAAGGCAGCATGACTTAATGTCTTTGATTTGAAAACTCCACTGATCCAACCCTACCTGCACCCATATTTTTCTGACCCAGCCCCATATCTATTACTGACTGCTCCAGGGGCCAATTTTTCTACCACTTCTTTTCTAATTTGTGTTTTGGGAATAAGAATTTTGCTGCATGTTGTTTGTGGCCTATTCAAATTTTTTGGTTAGTGTTGAACAGAGGGTAGCTGGTTCAATATGGAGTGGGAATGCACATTGCTGCTGACACACTACTCCCTGGGCATTTTTAATACAACTCTCACATGGTGTTGTATAGCATTTGCAGTAATTGCAAAACTGGTCTGCTGCATTAGCTGACAAGCAGTATTTGACTGAGGAATATAGGAGTGGGATATGATTTTTCAGAAAGCTGAACTCTCTTAAAGAGATTAGGCTTGAAAAACACAACTTGCATATATGGAATGAATTAGGCACACTATGCACAGGCAATACTTATCTTTTTTTCACTCCTGCCCCATTTGCTGTCTTCATTCATACTGTTGTTTCATCTTTAAAACAAAAACAATGAACTGACTAAGTTTCTGTGACCCAAATCAAAGCACCTAATGACCACATCTTGGCAATCACATAGTTCACCTACATAAACCATTGTAGTGAGGTTTGATCATGAATTATGTTTCATTGATTACAGAACCAAACTGTCAACACTGTGTCTAGTATACTTTCATGACCCAAGATTTTTATCTTCTGAACTTTTCATTCTATTCCAGAGTATTACTAAACCAGAATTTCTGTGTACAGAATTATTCCAGGTCATTCTTAGCCACAGGTTGGGCATCTGAAGAGTTACTATATTAAACAAAATCCGTTCATCAATACAGGAGAAAGGAAGAGTTAACCTGAGCTGTGCTAGTTAAAGCAAAGTGCTGTACTGCAAGTGTTGGAGATCATAACTAAAACTGAGAATGCTGGAGGAACTAAGTAGTTCTGGCAGCATCTGGAGGGAGAGAAATACTTGAATCCAACATGACTCCTCTTTGAGTAAACAAGGATCATATTGGGCTTGAGATGTTAACTCTCCACAGATACTACCAGTCTTGAGTTTCTCCAGCACTGTTTTTATTTATCTTGGGTGGCTACTGTTGTCATCTAGCAGTAAATTTGAGAACAGTATTGTGTTGTCAGGAGCTTGGGTGAAGGATTGCTGCACCACCTCTTCACTGAGATGGTACTTACATAATCCATCAAAAAACTCATCGTGCCGATGCCTTGTCAAGTATACAACATTGTGCAATCAAAAATTAATGTGATGTCTACTGTGGAAATGCATTTTCAACCACTGTGTCTTGCAATAGTTCATCTTGGCACAGATGCAATGTGTATTGTTGGCTGAAACATTTCTTGTTGATTATTTGTGGTAGAGTTTCCTAAAGAGTTTCTGTCATGTTGCCTTTGTGCTGTACCTCGTGTAATGATCCTGTTTTTTTCCACAGTCAAGGACTCCAGCTCTTGTTTTCGAGCACATTGATAACACTGACTTCAAGGTGAGCTTGTAGGTGCATTTGCATCTTATCTATTTCATTAAGATTACTGTTTAGTCCAGTAACAAACTGACAATGTTTTTACTCACTTATGCTAAATTTCCTTCCCCCTCCCTACCCAATATCACATCCCCCATCTTCTCTCTTTGTCTAGCAACTGTATCAGATTTTGACAGATTATGACATACGGTTCTACATGTATGAAATATTAAAGGTGAGTTGAAAGCTAACTGATTATATAAACTGAGTAGTAATAGTGTTAGTATATTTATGTTTTGGTAACCTTTGGGGTTATCTCCACCATGTCAGTGCCCTGTCCACCATCAGTAATTGATGTGGGTCCTAAACTTCTTCCAATATCGATGTTTACTTCACTTGGTATCCAATGAGTGATTGACATTAAATTGATGGGAGGCCACTCACTTCAGGATCAAGCAATTTATGCTTCATCTGGTGGTCTGGATGAATGGGTCTTATGAGACTGCTGTATAGAGAGCTAGCATGGACTCTGTGCTGAATTGATGCTTTCTGTGCTGAAATGACTTATAATCCATTAAATGACATCAAATGACTCTTCACTGCCCTCTGCTGTCATGATTTGGAGGTGCCAGTGTTGGACTGGGGTGTGCAAAGTTTAAAAATCTCTCAACACTAGGTTAGGGTCCAGCAGGTTTATTTGGAAGCACAAATAAACATGTTGGACAATAACCTGGTGTTGTGATTTTTTAATTCTGCTGTCATCGTATGCTGGTGCTTTAGTGGTTATTTTCTGACTATTGAAAGCGCGTATGCTGGTCTCCACACTGGACAAAATGTTAAATCTATCATTTCATTCTTGTAAGCAATGCTGACTTAAAAGCAAGGATAAACTGGAAGAGGTCAATTCTGATTTTTTTGGGGGATTTAATCTTAAAGCCTTTTTGTCTAAGACTGAAGGGAATATGAATACATTTAAAAAGAAAGGTACAATGATTAAGTTGTAGGATTTCCCAGAATGAGCCATCCATGCAGAATGTCCTCATCTACATTAATATGATAATTTGGAAGCTAGTTTCTTCAGGAAGGAGGATGTTCTGATATTAACCATTCCAAGTTGCTGTGTTTCAAAGTACTGGAGGTTATTTTAAGGCATGAAGGATGTTTCTCACTTTGACTTGATAGCAGAGTAAGTGGGACAAAAGCTGTGGAATGAAATTGGGAAATTGTGCAAAAATAATAACAAGTTTAAAACTCTTCTCCCCACAGGCCTTGGATTACTGCCATAGTATGGGCATTATGCATAGGGACGTGAAACCACATAATGTGATGATCGACCATGCACAGAGGAAGGTATGGGCTGACTGCAGGTTTGACTGTTTTATGGTGGGGGCGTGTCATCGTGAGCAGCAAAATGTGTGCGAACATTTGGTGTTAACTGAAATGTGTTCTATGACTCACTTTCTCCACAGTGTTGTAGCATCAGGCTGCTACTTCAAGGTTACATTGAGCTTCTGATGAGATGTTGTCAATTAAATTGAAATTTAAGTGAGTTTACAGATATCTACTGTTTCCAGTTTTCTGGTAAACAAAGAGGGCTGCTGCAGCAGGTGAGCTGATCAGATGGCTGACAAATGGAGTCTGTAGCAAGTTATGTAACCCGGTTACTAGTCATTTAAGATCAGTTTCCCAGCTCCCCTCTTTGAGTAGTTTTGTTTAGATTATTTGCTTTCTACTGAAGGGCATGTTTAATCAAAGAGATGAAAAGTATTTTCTCTTTGGAACTTGTTGCTGAACCATACCAGTGAATTGGTAGATCTGCTCATTCTAATCTCCACCTTGTGAAACTGAAGTAAGAGATCAATTTTCTTGGCTTTCATTTTCTGCTTTCTCCTTGATTCAGAGTTCCACTGTGTCCCATATATATCAATATCATTTTAAAGCACGTTTAGTTCTATCTAATTGACATTTCAGATTGATAACCGTATTCTCATGAAGAATACTTGTGGGAAACGATTTTGGAGAAGATTTGTAGTTCAGTTTGTGGATCCGGTTGTAAGTTTGCAAACTGAGCTGATAAATTTGCTCACAAATGTTGCATCACCAAGCGAGGTAACATCATCAGTGAGCCTCCAATAAAGCGCTGGTGTTCTGTCCCGCTTGCTATTTGTGTGTCTTGGTCTGTTGTGGTGTTTGACATCACTTCCAGTTCTTTTTCTGACAGGTTGGTAAATGGGGTACAAATCGATATATTTGTTAATGGAGTTCTGGTTGAATGCCAGGCCTCTAGGAATTCCCGTGTATGTCTCTCTTTAGCCCGTCCCAGGATGGCCCTAGTGGAACTCGTGTCCCTCTTCATCTGTGTATGGCTACTAGTGATAGTTGGACAAGTCTTTTGGTGGCTAGTTTGTGCTCATGTCTCCTAATGGCTAGCTTCCTGCCGGTTTGTCCAATGTCATGTTTATTGCAGTCTTTGCAGGGTATTTTGTATATGACGTCTGCTCTGCTGGTTGTTGGTTTTCTTTTTGGATTAGATTAGATTACTTAGGGTGGAAACAGGCCCTTCAGCCCAACAAGTCCACACCGACCCTCCGAAGAGCAACCCACCCAGACCCATTCCCCTACACCTAACACTACGGGCAATTTAGCACGGCAATTTAGCATGGCCAATTCACCTAACCTGCACATCTTTAGACTGTGGGAGGAAACCGGAGCACCCGGAGAAGTCTGGGTCTTTTAAATTCATCAGGAGCTGTTTCAGTGTGTTGGTAGGTTTTGTGGGCTGCCATAATGCCTAGGGTCCTAGTAGTCTGGTTGTCATCTCCCAGACGTCTTTGTTTGGCGGGGTGTCTAGAGTCTCTGGGGGTGTTGTGTTGTCTTGTTTAGGTATATTGTGTAAGAATTGAAAGACTATGCTTATCGGGTATCTGTTGTTCCTGAATACGTTGTACAGGTGTTCTTGCTGTGCTTCTCCTAGTCCCTAGGTGCTGTAGTGTTTTGTCTTGTTTAAATAATGTCCTGATGCAGCTTCGTTTGTGGGTGTTGGTATGATTGCTCCTGTAGTTGAGTATCTTGTCAGTGTGTGTGACTTTCCTGTAAATGCTGGTCTGTAGCTCTCCATTGGCTTTGTGTTCTACTGTGACGTCTAGGAAGGGGAGTCTGTTGTTGGTCTCCTCTTGTTGACCTTTATAGTTTTAAGGACGTTGTTTGTGTTTGTGGGTTTTTTCTAGTTTGTTGCGATCATGATGACCAAGGTGTCATCCTCATAGTGGACCCAAAGCTTGGACTGGGTCTTGGGAAGGAAAGGCTGTTCGTTCTAACCTCTGCATAACTGCTTCTGCCTGATATTGGTGATCTCATTGGTGTCCTGTTGATTTGTTTGTAAATCTTGTAGTAGAAGGTGAAGAGGGTTATGAGGCACAGATCTACTAGTTTGAAGATACTGTCCTTGCTGATGGAGTTAGTGCTGTCAGGTGTTTGTGTTGTTGGTTCATCCAGCAGCGAGGCCAATGTTTCTTTTGGCTCGGGTAATGTTTATCGATGTGAATAGGGCCATCGTGTCGAAGGAAATCATGACTACCTCGTCCTCTACCTTGGTGTCTTTGATGTTAAGGAATTCCTGCATAGTGGCTTGAGTCTTCTACGTGTTTCAGTTTGCATTGCAGTTCCTTTGCTAATCTGTATGATGGTGTATTGGGAAGTGAGACTTTGGGACTGAGGGGGGGGCCCTTATTTATGTACCTTTGCTAATCCAAAGAAATGGGATGTGTTGGATACTTTAGGTTTCATTCTTTTGGAGGTCTGTCTTGTTAATTTCACCTGTCTTATGAAGTCTCCTCAGGGGATGCTGTAATATGGTTTTCTAGCTGTGGAGTTGGGTCCATCGCCACCTGTTGGTTGGTGTTGGTATCTGCGAGTAGTGTGTTTGCTTTTTCAATGTACCAGCAGCAAACATTACATTGGACAGACGGGCAGGAAACTAGCCACCAGGATACATAAGCACCAACTAGCCTCAAAAGACATGACCAACTATCACTAGTACCCATACATACAGATGAAGGAAAACATCAGTTCGACTGGGACAATACATCCATCCTGAGACAGGAGAAACAAAGACATGCATGGGCATTTAACTCTATTAACAAACATCAATTTGGACCCCATTTCCCAACCCTTCAAAAAGAACCAGACGTGATATCACCCACCACAACAGACCAAGACACACAAATAGCAAGCGGGACAGATGTTACCTAGCATGGTGACGAAACATCTGAGAACAAATCTACCAGCTCAGCTAGCAAATCTACAATCTGAGTTGTGGGAGAAGTGGACTGTTAAAATTTGAGCAATAAAATTGCATGTAGTATCGATTTACCAGCTAATATCTGATTACTAATTTTCTCTACAGCTTCGGTTGATTGACTGGGGACTGGCTGAGTTTTACCATCCTGAACAGGAGTACAATGTTAGAGTAGCCTCCAGGTACTTCAAAGGTCCTGAGCTGCTAGTTGACTACCAGGTACAATCAAGATACAGGATTTATCCTGTTTTACACTCCGCGGGCATTAGAATATCTTATTGAGGGAGAAGTGTATGGAAGTAGTGTACGATTTCTGTACTGAGGTTCTCTACGTTTGTCTCCTTTTTAATGTCATCCTTGCTGTCAGTGAAAAAAGAACATGAAATAGAAGCTCTGTTGGGTAAAGCCCTTCAAGGCTGTTCCACTGTTTAGTGCATGGCTGATCTTCTGTCTCCCTTTCTGGCATGCTCCCTTTATACCTTGATCAAAAATATCTCTCTCAGCCTTGCTCAACCATGTACATTTACAATCTACTGAGGCTGAGAATTTGAAAGACTTTTTCTTCTAATTGAAGAAACTTCTCATTTCAATCTTGAATCATTAATCCCTTATCCTGGGTCTAACCCTGTATTCTCGATTCTTCAGCCAACCCCTCTATCAGAATCTTGTAGGTTTCAAGGAGATCACCTTTCATTCTTCAAAACCTCAAATCTACATCCCATTTACTCTACCTCTCCTTTTTAAACAACCTTCTCAACACAGTGGCCATTCTAGTGAACCTTGGCTGTACCACCTCCAAAATAAGTACGCTTTCCCTTAACATATGCACTTTCTCTTAAATGGCTCAAAGTAGTCCAGATGTGGTCTCAAAAGTCCAGTGCAGTAGTACATATTAGAAATAGGAGCAGGAGTAGACTATTCGGCCCCTTTGAACCTGCCCCACTATATTCTGTAAGATCATAGCTGTTTTGTTCCAGGCCTCGACCCTCTTTCATACCAGCTGCTCATAGCCCTTAATTTCTCTATTTGAAATATCTATCTACCTGTACCTCCTCTTTAAATACTTTCATTTATTAGCCTCTATAATTCTCTGGGTTAGAGCATTCCATATATTCTCTACTGAGACAAAGTCATTTGCATGTCTATCTTAAATGAATGTTCCCTAATTCTGTAGCTTTTTTAAAATTGTGCACTCCATTCCAGTGGCAGTGACCTCCATGCTGTTGACCACCTTGATTGCTTGTGGTGTTTGCAGGTGGAAATTATGTTCCTTGTACAATTGCACCCAAGTTTCTGAACACTAATGGTTTAAAGTTTCAAGGCCTTTTAATTAAAAAAAAAAACTTCTGTTCTAATTTTATCAGCAAAGTGGTTAAACTCTTCCCCACATTATGCTCCTTTTGTAAAGAATTATTCACTCATGCCCTTTGCTGGTAAGGCTATCCGTAAATGTCCCAGACAGCAGTTAAGAGTTAACCAAACTGCAGTGGGTATAGGATTCGATCTGTACAGAACCTGTTCGTCAGACCAGGTGAGGATGGCAGAAGGGACATTAGTGAATCAGATGTGTATCATTGGTTACGTTTTCTTCATTCGTTATTTTTGAAACTGAATTCAAATACCCTCTGCTTCCATGGTAGGATTCAAACCCATGTTCCAAGAGCATTAACCTGTGGTTCTGGATTACATGTTCAGTAACATTATCTCTGTGCCATTGCAATTGTCTTGTCCACTCAACCTGTCTATATTTCTTTGGAGCTCCTCTATATCCTTCTCACCATTTATATTCGCATTCAACTTTGTTGCCAACAACCTTGAATGCATTACTCATGGTGTTTTCATCCAAACCACTGAATGTTAATTATAAATGCTGAGATAACAACATTGTTTCTTGAAGCACTGCACTAGTTCTTGAAAGTCTTGTTTAACTTGACTGACTGCTTCCTGTCTGTTAACTCATTCTCCATCCATAGTAATATATTGCCCCAATCTCTCTGAGCTCTTAAATTTCATATTAATCTTTCTGTGGCACCTTATTGAATACCTATTTGAAATTCAAGTATGTTCTCTCTTCTAACATATTTGTTACATGCTCAGAAAATTTTACTATATTGTCCAACTCTATGTTGACTTTGTCTGATGACACTGATTTTCTAAATGTATTGTTTGGGCTTCCTTAAGAATATATTCCAGCAGTGGGCGGCATGATGGCACAGTGGTTAGCACTGCTGCCTCACAGCGCCAGAGACCCGGGTTCAATTCCCGCCTCAGGCGACTGACTGTGTGGAGTTTGCACATTCTCCTCGTGTCTGCGTGGGTTTCCTCCGGGTGCTCCGGTTTCCTCCCACAGTCCAAAGATGTGCAGGGTCAGGTGAATTGGCCATACTGAATTGCCCGTAGTGTTAGGTAAGGGGTAAATGTAGGGGTATGGGTGGGTTTCGCTTCGGCGGGTCGGTGTGGACTTGTTGGGCCGAAGGGCCTGTTTCCACACTGTAATCTAATCTAATCTAATCAGTCCCTTAACTTCTCCTGAGATATAATCATGTACTTCAACTGGATAATATCTTTCCATTTTGATCCTTCCCATCTCAAATACAGGAACTAGAGCAAGACATGTTTATATGGGGCATATGTATTTTTTAAATAGGGCAGATATAATGCTGTCGTTTAAAACAGATATCTGCCTTGTGATTTAATATAACTGTTTGGATGCAGATTTTTTGATACCTAAGTCTGAGACTCACCAGTCCCTTTGCACCCTTTCCTTTTACAGATGTATGATTATAGCTTGGATATGTGGAGTTTGGGCTGTATGTTGGCCAGCATGATATTCCGCAAGGAACCTTTCTTCCATGGACATGATAATTATGATCAGGTAAAGTTTTGGACATCTAACAGTAATAGCTGTAAGAAGATGAAGGCTGAAAATCAGCTGACACTTAAAACAATAAATTAGAGCTGTTATCTTGGATATCTTGCAGAGTAGAGCAAGCATCTAGTTGCAATGAGTCAATACAATTGCATCAAGAATTTCTTCAGAAGTCAGTAAAGGATCAGGCTTGAAAGGCCTATTCGTTGTTTTGAAGTTATACCAACAGTTGTAGTAATTTCATTTGATTACCTTCCAAACTCTAATACAGGGTTGAAAACTCTTTCTTTGTATCGGTATTATCTTTTGAACAAAATTCAGTTTTATAACCTGAATACCACCTTCCATGTCCTTCACCCACCCGCACACCTACAGGCGGCCCTGTTATGACATAGGCTGCTTTTAGCACAACCAACTCATTTTCACTTACTTATGGTCCCCATTATCAGTTTTTTTTCTCTCTTGAGCATACTATCACTCCTTTGCCTTGCTGACTGTCTCTTGCTCACTCACTCTTAGCTCCATCTTCCTCATCCGCTGTTCCTTTTCTCACCCCACCACCACATTTCCTAACCACTATCAGTTCAGAAGGGTCACTGGGCTTATAACATTAACTCTGCTTTCTCTCCACAGATCCTGCCAGACTTGTTAGAGTATCTCCAGTTTTTGCTTTTGTTTCAGATTTCCAGCTTCCACAGTTCTTTGTTTTATTTCAATTTAAATTCAATTATTTTTTAAAATGAACAACCCATGTATCTTATCGCAGGCAATTTAAAAGTTGAAGACTGGTTTCATAAACCTTCCATCAGACCTGATACTTCACTGACTTCTGAAGAAAAGTAATTGCTTGTTATTTTGTTAGTTGTTTAGTCCTCTGAGAATTCACGGTTAGGGAAAACTATGTGAGTCTTTAGCTTTTCTGTTTCCCTTTCTAGCAATGCATTTCTGCATCTGGACAGATTAAGTGTGATGGAAGGTAGTTTTTTTTTTCTGGACTTGACAATATTTGTTTTTCATTAAATATGTGGAAGCTCTTGCAAACTTGGAGCTGAGTGCCGAACTGGCACATTTGCTGTCCATGACTGAGGCTGTGAAGGCAAACAGACCATTTACCACATCTGCATGCTTACTTTCAACAACTGGTGTACAAGGGTACCCAGGTCTCCTTTTCCCAGTCTACCGTCACTTCAAGTAGCAATGTGCCTGCCTGTTTTTGCTTCCAAAGTGGACAATCTCATTTATCAAAATTTATTCTTCCTCCTCCATGCATTTATCTACCTATTCAACTTGTCCAAATTATACTGTTGCCCTTCTTACAGCTCACCCTTCCACCCAGTTTTGTGTTTGCACGCTTGAGGATATTATATTTGGTTCCTTAATCTAAAAGTTCAAGTAAACCACGTCCACTGGCACCGCCTTATCAACTTGTTACATCCTTTAAAAATTCCAATGTACTTGTCAAGCATGATTTCCCTATTGACTGTGATCTGATTTCCAAGTTCTATGCTATTAAATCTTTTGATTTGGACTCCACTGTTTTCCCCAATTCTTCTGCCTCTGCTCCCAGGAAGAGCAATTCAACTCCAGGACATCCCAAATGGCCTTCTATTTCAAGGACCGCAGTTTTCACTCCCACGTGGTCAACAATGCCCTCGCAAAAGATGTAAAACCCGTGCCCACACCTCCTTCCCCCCCCCCCCCCCCCCGCCCACCTCTCTCCAAGGCCCCAAAGGATCCTTCTACATCTGCACCTAAACACATCATCTACAGCGTTCATTGTTCTTGATGTGGGGGAGACAGGATGCTAACTTGCAGAATGTTTCAGGGAACATCTCTGGGACACACTCACCAAGCATCTCCACTGACCTGTGGCCAACCACTTCAATTCCCTCTCCCATTCCAAGGACATGCAAGTCCTGGGCGGCCTTCCACTGCCAAATCTGAGCTACCCGATTCCTGGACAAAGAATGCCTCATTTTCCGCCTTGGGACCCTCCAACCACATGGCATCAATGTCCAACTTCACCAACTCCCTCATCTCCCCACCACCACCTCCTCCCAGATCCAACCCTCCAATTCAGCAACGACCTCTTGAACTGTCTTACCTGTCCATCTTTCTGCCCACTTATCCACTCCACCCTCCCCTCCGACCTATTGCCATCACCCCCGCTCTGCATTTACCTATCGCCTTCCCATCTACCAGCCCAACCCTTACCTTCCTATTTATCTATGCGCCCCCCCCCCCCCCCCCCCCCCCCATTCCTGATTAAGGGCTTATGCCCGAAATGTTGATTCTCCTACTCCTCAGGTTGCTACCTGACCTGCTTTGCTTTTCCAATGCCACACTTCTCAACTCATATGAAAACATCTAAATATTAAATTCTAAAACTGTTCAAGGGGTTTGTCTCTCTTTCACTTTAGGGCTCTATGTTACGAATGTTAGTATTATTGAATGTTGTGTTATGAGATTAATTCCAAGTTGACTACTTTAAATACTTGCAAATCCTGACAATTGCAGTTTAAAAATATTGAAGCATTGGGTGAGCTATGGTGTTGCAGACAAAGGAGTTCTCTTTTATGTGGGAGACTGTTGTACACCTGTGCTCAAATATGCCCTGAAGAAGAAGAATAGAAGGGAGAAACCTGGAAGTCTTGGTTAGAATGTGGATTAGATTAGATTAGATTCCCTACAGTATGGAAATAGACCCTTCAGCCCAACAAATTCTCACCCACCCTCTGAAGAGTAATCCATCCAGACCATTCCCCTATTTACTAATGCACTTAACACTATGGGGCAATTTAGCATGGCCAATTCACCTGACCTGCACATCTTTGGACTGTGGGAAGAAAGCAGAGCACCCGGAGGAACCCACGCAGACACTGGGAGAATGTGCAAACTCTACACAGACAGTTGCCCAGGGTGGGATCTAACCGGGTCCCTGGCGCTGAGGCAGCAATGCTAACCACTGAGCCACGGTGCCACCCTGTGTTAATATTTAGGCTCAATTGTAGCATTCTTGGTTGCTTCCTCAACATTGACGGATGTAAAACTACTATCTTCTCTTTAGCTCCAAAGGAGTGTTTTTGGATCACAGTTAGTTTTGCCAGGCAATTCCTGACTTTGAAGGTGTTGTATGATCTAGCTAAGGTTAGATTACATTCGTTTAGATTCCCTCCAGTGTGGAAACAGGCCCTTCGGTCCAACCAGTCCACACCAACCCTCCAAAGAGTAACCCACCCAGACCCATTTCTCTCTGACTAATGCACTTAACACTATGGGCAATTTAGCATGGCCAATTCATCTGACCTGCTCAGTTTTGGACTGAGAGGAAACCGGAGCACCCGGAAGAAATCCACGCAGACACTGAGAATGTGCAAACTCCACACTGACAGTCACCCAAGGCTGGAATCGAACCTGGGACCCTGGTGCTGAGGCAGCAGTGCTAACCACTGAGCCAAAGGTTAATAGTTTATAGAACATACGTAAAACAGCACAGTACAAGCCCTTCAGCCCTCAATGTTGCACCAACCTGTGGAATCAGTCTGAAACCCATCTTACCTAGTGTTCAATTTTCATCCATAATGTTTCGTTCTCAAAATTGATTACTGACTAACCTGATTCTCAGATTTCTGTATTAAGAAAATCAATTTGAACCAATGGCAGCTGTGTACAGCTTTGGTAATGAAGTTCTCTTTTAGTAAAAATTTATTGGTTCTGGTTATTTTCTCAAACCACTGACTACCTAGAGATACTGAGGAGTGCTATATAATTATCTTGCCATTGAAGTAAATATTGTCAGCTGTGCTACATGGTTCCAAGTGACCCTGTTTGAAAGCTGGTAAATGATAGATCACATTGGTCTGATCATCATTACATGCATCAGTATATTAAATCAATTCCATGTTTATCTTCCAGCTTGTTCGTATTGCCAAGGTTTTAGGAACTGATGAATTGTTTGACTACCTCAAGAAATATCACATTGAACTGGATCCTCGATTTAATGATACTTTGGGCCAGTGAGTAGTAGAATTAAAATTAATCATTAAAAATATTTGTTAACCTGAAGTACTTGTTCCCTGTGACCTGATATTTAAGTGCACATCTTTTGCAAGGGGAAGACAGAAGTACTGAAAAGTTCATTTCAGAAAAATCTGTATTATCAAGCGAGTTAGGGCTTCAAATGTTTAGACATGATTCCTAAATTTGAATTAAATTTTGGGCAAATAGTGACTTAGAGAAATCGGGAGCCATCAGTCTGAGTTCTGTAAACTCTCATGGAGTGGAGAGTTAAGAAAGATGATCCTTAAGATAGCACAGCACACTTTTGTCCACTGGAACGAATTCCTTCTTAATAAATGATTACTGTTCAGATCTGGTAAGGGTGCAGGAAAAACCTACATTTAATTTAAGTCAACTTGATGTATTCTGTTCATTTAATGAAGAATAGTGCATTTTATAAATTCACTATATGGTCAAAACATGATACATTGTCACTTAGTAATGCAGAGCTTGAAAATGCTATAGCAGGAGATGCTGTTGAAGCTTTGTCTTGTGTTCACCGGAGCAAATGCAAGAAATTTGATACTTTAGAACGTAGGTTTGATATCCAGACGTTTCATTACCTGGCTAGGTAACATCGTCAGTGGCGACCTCCAAGTGAAGCAAAGCTGTTGTCTCCTGCTTTCTATTTATATCTTTCTCCTGTATGGGGTTCCTGGGGTTTGTGGTGATGTCATTTCCTGTTCGTTTTCGGAGGGGTTGATAGATGGCATCTAGATCTGTGTGTTTGTTTATGGTGTTGTAGTTGGAGTGCCAGGCCTCTAGGAATTCTCTGGCATGTCTTTGCTTAGCCTGTCCCAGGATAAATGTGTTGTCCCAGTCGAAATGGTGGTTTTTTTCATC
>NC_057726.1:60889158-61077436 GCF_004010195.1 Chiloscyllium plagiosum
CTCAGAAAACGAACAGGAAATGACATCACCACAAACCCCAGGAACCCCATCCAGGACAAAGATATAAATAGAAAGCAGGAGACAACAACTTCGCTTCACTTGGAAGTCGCCACTGATGATACCTAGCCAGGTAATGAAACGTCTGGATATCAAACCTACAGCTCAGCGAGCAAACCTACACCCTAAACCTCAACCTGAGCTACAAACCTTGCAAATTTGATACTATTGCACAATTCTTCATGACTGCTAGTCTGTGTTGTTTAATTGGTCAGTGCATTCAGCTAAGTAAAAGATTGATGTTTCAAGACATCCAGGGTGGAGTTGTCATTATTTTCACTCTACCTGCTTGTGGGGCTTGGGTAGGGGAACATTTGTTATATATGTCCAGGATGGTTTTCTTGTAACAGTGTGTAAATAGGCCCTCCAGGAAAGGGGCCACATTAGGCCTGATACTGGGGAATGAGCCTGGCCAGGTGATCGAGGTTTGTGGAAGAGCAGTGACCATAATTCTAAGTTTTTTTTATAACTTATGGGTAAGGATAAGAGTAGTCTTCGGGTGAAAGTATTAATTTGAGGGAAGATTAACTACCACGATAATAAAAACTCTGAAATATAGACAGGGACAGCAGTTTGAGGGTAAATCCTCTTCTGGCCTATGGAAATCTTCTAAAGGCCAGTTGATTGAAGTTCAGGACTAGCATCATCCTGTGAAAGTGAAGGATAAGTATGGCAAGGTTTGGGAATCCTGGGTGATGCGAGAAATTGAGTGTTTTGTAAAATGAAAGAAGGCATATGAAAGGTTTAGGAAACTGAAGACAGAGCCCGTGAAGAATACTAATATAGCAGGAAAGAACTCAAACAAGGAATTAGGAGAGCTAAAAAGGGCTACGAAATGATGTTAGCAAACAGGATTAAGGAACATCTCAAGTTTTTTTTTATATAAAAGAAACACTAGGGTAGCTAGGGAAAGGGTAGGTCCACCTGAGCACAAAGGGAATTTGAGTGAAGCCAAAGGAAGTGGGTGAGGTCATTAATGAAAACTTTACATCAGTATTCACAAAGCAGAAGGATGTAGTAGATGGTGAGTCTCAGAAGTTGATATTCTGGGAAATGTCAATGTTAAAAAAAAAAAGTGTTAAGTGTTTTAAAAGGCATTAAGGTAGACAGGTCCCCAGAACCTGATGGATCTATCTCAGAATGCTGAAGGAGGAAATTGCTGGAGCTTTGAAGAAAATCTTTAAAACCTCTTTAGTTACGGGAGAGGTCCAGAGGACTAGAGAATAGCCGATGTTGGTTTGTTTAAGAAGGGCAACAGAGATAATCTGGGAAATTGCAGGCCACTGAGCCCTATGTCAATGGTAGGGAAATTATTGCAGGAGATTCTTTGTGACAGGCTTTTTATGTACATTTGGAGAAATATAGACTTCTTAATGATATTCAGCATGATTTTGTAGGAAGGTAGCACCTCAAACTTGATTGAGTAGTTTTGAGGAAGTGACGAAGGTGATTGAGGGAACAGTGGCAGATGTTGTCTATGTGGACTTTAGCAAAGCATTTGATAAGGTCATGGCTGGCTTATATAAAAGATGATGTCACATGGGATCTGTGGTGAGATGGATACAGAACTGGCTTGGTCATAGAGAGTTGCAGTGGAAGGGTGTTTTTCTGACTGGAAATCTGTAACTATGGGTGTTCCACAGGGACCCCTGCTGTTTGTAATATAATAAATAATTTGGAGGAGAATGCAGGTGGTTTGATTATTAAGTTTGTGGATGGCACGAAGATTGGGGGAGCTGCGGATATTAAGGATTGCTAGAGGAGACAGTAGGATACAGATAGGTCGGAGACATAGGTAGAGAAATGGCAGATGGACTTTAATTTGGACAAACTTAAGTTGATGCATTTTGGAAGACCTAATGCAGGAGGGAACTACACAGTAAATAGGAGAACCCTTAGTTGCAACAACCTAGGGTATTAGGCATACAGGTCCACAGTTCCCCTGAAAGTGGCAACACAAATGGATAAGGTAGTCAAATAGGTACATAGCATACTCTCCTTCGGTTGGGGCACAGAGTTTAAAAATTGGCAGGTCAGACTGCAGCTCTATCCACAGACCCTCAGTCACAGATCCTTCAATCCAACCAGTCCGTGCTGTACAATAATTCCAAACTAAACTAATCCCACCTGCCTTCTCCTGGCCCCTATCCCTCCAAACCTTTCCTATTCATGTACTTAACTAAAGTGTTTTTTAAGTATTGTAACTGTACCTGCATCCACCACTTCCTCAGGAAGTTCATTCCACATGCGAATCACTTTGTTTTGAAACAGAAATTGCCTTTCATATCTTTAAATTTCTCTCTTCTCACCTTAAACATATGCTCCCTACTCATGAAATTTCCTATCTTAGGGAAAAGACACCACCTATTAGCTCTAATGTAAACTCCTCATGATTTTATAAATCTTTATAACATGTCAATCTCCTATGTTCCAGTGAGAAAAGTCCCAACCTGTCTATCCTTTCTTTATTTGAAATATTGCGTACAGTTCTGGTTGCCATGAAGGATGTGGAGGCTTTGTAGAGGCACAGAAGCAATTTGCCAGGATGTTGCCTGGTTTGGAGGGTATTAACCGTGAGCGAAGAGATTGAACAAACTTTGTTTGTTTTCTCTTGAATGTCAGAGGCTGATGATTGACCTGATGAAAGTTTTTTAAAAGATTATTAGAGGCATGGATAGAATCGGATAGTGGGACTCTCTCTCCCATGGTAGAAAAGTCATTTGCTACATGACGTAGATTTAAAATAGAAAGAGGAAATTTAAAGGAGATTTGAGAGGCAAGTTTTTTACGTGGGCAGTGGTGCGCCAGAGGAAGTGGTAAAAGCAGATACAATAACAACGGAGAGTCATCTTGACAGATATATGAGTAGACAGGGAGTGGAGGGATATGCACTTGTGTAAAGGCCAAAGGTTTTTTAGTTTTGAAAGCCATCATGTGTTCGTGCAGTCTTGGTGGACCAAAGGCCTGTCTGTACCTGTGCAATACTTTGTTCTTTGACTGCAAGTTACAAAGCGTCATATGCAGTCTTTTTTTTTTGACTAAATTCAAGTCTTAATTATTCTCGAATAAGTTCAGTGTTAGTATCGTCATTAACTTCAACTAAAGCTATAAACTTTCTAATAAATCACCCGCTATTCTCCAGACATTCTCGAAAGCGCTGGGAGCAGTTCATTCATAGTGAGAATCGGCACCTGGTCAGCCCGGAGGCCTTAGATTTGTTGGACAAACTTCTTCGCTATGATCATCAGCAGAGGCTTACAGCTAAGGAAGCAATGGAGCATCCATACTTCTGTAAGTATGAGCAAGAATGTTGATCTGCAGCTTTACAGAGTTCTGTCTAAGCTCAGGGATATTCATGGGAGTCATCTATTTTCTTTGGTTATACTACTGTTTCTCGTTTGGGTGGAGAGGGGAGTTTCTCATAATTTGTCCCATCCCTCTATTCAGATCACAAATTCAGGTTACAATGCTGTTGTAGTGAGAGCAAATAATTAGAAGAAAGATAGACTTGCATAACTATAGCATTTTTTTTACAAGCACCAGTTATTTCCAAGCTCTTTAATATTTTAATATTTTCGAGCTGTAGTCATGACTAAACATGACAGCCAGCTAGCATACAGCAAACTGCCATGGACAATAATGTGGTAAAGGTGAGGTTGTGTGTTCTTATGTCAATTGAGGGATAAATATTGGACACAACATTGGGGAAAAAACCATAACTTTTGTTCACATCAGTGCCAGATTTCTTTTACATCCACCTGAAAGCACAGGTGTCCTTGGTTTAAAATCTTAACTATAAACAGCACCTCCAATCCTTCAATATCACACTGGTGTGTGTCAGCCTTTTATTTGCTAAAGTCTTAATGTTGGATTGGAATCTACAGCTTCTGACTTGGGTGTGTGTGCTACCCACTGAACAATGGCGTACACTTATTGAAGAGTGTGACCCTATCTCACTTTCCAGATATCCCAGTTCCCACTGAGTTAAAACTTGCCCAGCACCCCCACCTTGGAGAAGGTAGTAAATAGTCAATCTTCCTTTGTGCATCTGGACTGATTTTAAACTGGTGCGTAACAATTATTGGGTAGGTCAGTGATCTGTCAGTGTCTTTCAGATAACTAGAAACTGAGCCACAAAATACTGATAGATAACCCTTTATCCGAAAAACTCCAAAATCTGAAGGTTTTTTGTGAAGTTTTTATCTCATTAACAAGATGTGGTGTGCAAATAGTTAACCCAACTCCACACCCACTCGATGTGTGTCACTCAGATGTAATGTGGGGGGGCATGGCCCAGCACTGCAGGCCTCAATTCTGTCTCCGGGTCCGTTATTCAGTGAGCCTGCTGTTTGGTAAGATATTTTAAGAATTTAATCGTTGAACTGACACTTATTCTGAAATTCGAAAAATTCCGAATTCCAAAAACCAGCTAGTCCTGAGTGTTTTGGATAAAGGATTGTGTACCTCTACTATGAAATATGAGGCAGGAGTGGATTGTGGCTGTCACTAAGTTGGTTAACTGTTCCACCTAGGAATGGAGTGCGCATGGAGCAATTTCAGAGTAATACAAAACAAGTACCTTGTTTTCTGAAAAGTATCCTAATGCTCTTGTTGCCCTTTTATATGTTAGGAGTATATCGCATTTTCTTGGGAGTCCATGAATATTGATCCATGTTAAAGAACCATTGGTTTGTCAGAAACCCTGTTGGTATCTGAATATAACTTTAAAAAGTGGCTCTGAATACTTTGTCATTGCTGCCCTGTTTGTTGTGGGTGCTATTAAGGATACTCCCTTTACATTGACATATAGTATTTTTCTAATGGCAATTCAGAAATATGAAGATTCTGTCTGTCATTTTATCCCCCACTGCAGTTTCGTTAACAAGGATTCTTGAGTCTGTTGACTAATGGGTTGCAGTAGTTGGTTTGGAGCATCACTATTGACAACCAGCAGTTATTTCAACTGATTTGTTTATTCCTCTCATTCCTTGCCCATCTCAGATCCAATAATCAAGGAGCATTCGGATGGTGCTCGGAGTAACAGCTCACATGTGCCCAGTGTTTCTGCAGCTGTACGATGAATCCTTCTGCTGTCAGCACAATTCATACTGCAAGACGATGAGTTACAGGTTTTACAGGGGAGACATTGGGCAAAGAAGAGCTATCACAGTCTAGGAATGTGAACTTGTGACTGCAGCTACACAGGTGACCATGGCTTACCCTAAATCCAGTGGCAACACTCTTCTACATCCATTTATTTTAGATTTCCATTTATGTTTCAGAGAGAATTACAACTTACTAGATATTTTGGTTCTGAAATTAAATGTTTTTGTATATTTATATATTTTTTTTGTATTGTAATAAAATACCTAGAATGTGTTCAATTACCAGATTTCCTCGTGTTGTCCTTTCTCCCCATCTTGTTTCTGTAAATATTTATCCAATTTGCCAAATGCAGTTAATATCTTTAAAAGAAAAGCTATAATGAGCTCAAGGTTCTGAGCTGCTCATGAACAGTCCATCGTTGGGTACGTGCTTTTTTTTATTTAATCCAACCTCTGTTTAAAGTCGCACTGTCTTATCTCCAGGTGATTCTAATCAATTCTAGGTCTCTTTTGTAAAATTCAAACTTTGTTGGTATCTTTGGGCAGATGTGCCCTGTAACTGCTCATTCTCTGGTAATGATTCAGATGAATTATCTAGCTATTATTTGATGCCTTGAGTTGCTCTCTTGTTCACACCATCAGTCTTGGCTGTACTGTGTTCCTTAATACAATGATCTGTGGATAAGCAGGACAGACTTGGTGGAAAGGGGAACTCTATCCAAAGTGATGCTGAGTGCCATTATAACCTACTACAGGTTGTAACAATAAAGCAGCAGTACGATATTCTAAGAAAGTTTAACTAACTTGATTGGAATGGAGCTAATAACTTGAGCACAGAAGGTATCATTTGATGTTTCTGCTACAGTTCCATGTCCTGGGCTGATGCTGACCAGTGTTTTTATTCGCAGACGGTGTTTCCCTGGAGGCTTCAAAAATGCCACACTCACCAAAGTGCACGTTTTTACAACCAATTGCTGGAAATGTATGGGATCCAAGAGAGAATACAGAGAGCTGTGCAGGCACATCATTCACAAAACAAAAACTGAATAGTTTAGATTTTTGTTCCAAAAAATTTTGTTGAGACAATCTATTAAATGCCATACAAAAAAAACAACTGTACAGAGTGGGCCTGGGCTATAGCAGGTGACACAATCGCAGTGTAGCAAAGGAGCTGAAGACATACCAATGGGTAGAAGGAAGACAGGGGTAGCCACAAAAACCTACACTTTGTATATATGATATGGGCTATGGCCTGGATGAAAATATTACAACTTTGTTTGGAAAAAAAAAACTACGGGTGCTAGAAAATATGCTTGACCGTGTGCAGGGAAAAGTATGTGAAGTAC
The DNA here is from genome assembly GCF_004010195.1 of Chiloscyllium plagiosum. Classification (NCBI taxonomy): domain Eukaryota; kingdom Metazoa; phylum Chordata; class Chondrichthyes; order Orectolobiformes; family Hemiscylliidae; genus Chiloscyllium; species Chiloscyllium plagiosum. Next base: position 60,895,667 of record NC_057726.1, read on the forward strand.
AAATGGTTGGAGCGCTTGCCAAAAGAAAAAGCATGAGAATGTTTACAAATTGTACAGTTGTTAATTGCAGTAACATGGTAAATTGTTCCATTACAACTTTCATCTAAGGCAAACTGCTGTGTACCTGATGCTAAATCCAATCAATTAAGTACTGCAGTGTACAGATTGGGAAATCCTGATCCAGACAACATTCAACCCTTTTCAAAGGGTTAAGGGAAAATTTCTGTTGGCTAATATTTAAAAGAAAACCCTTGCATGTTGATTTTAATTTTTTTTAAAAATCTGCATGGGGTATGACTTTTTCAAATTTTGCTCCTGACAAACTAATTACAATCTCAATTGAAACATATTTGCTGCTTTAGTAACAGAGGCTGTGTTAAAGCACTTGTAAGTAATGGAACTTTATCCTTCGCAGATCCCACGCAATCACTGAGTGTGATCCACTTCATTAAGGTTTGTTTATCCAAATTGGCCAAGCAAATGAAATTATTTTTTCTGAACCCATTTGCTACAATCTAGTGCATGGTGTAGTGCAAAACTGTGCTTCATTTTAACCGTGTATCAGTCAGTTGACTTGTTTGTGTGGGGTTGGTGCGATGATGTGATGTACCCAATTGATGACAGCTATCATTCTAAGACCCAAGTTAACAAAATAAATAAAACATGGAGTTATTGGCATTGTATGCAAGTGTGTCTGGATTAATACAAGTACTGTAATTTTTGTTTATTCAGAATAAAAACATTGAGCAAATGTATTCTATGGTTCTTTTGTCAAAGAAAACGAACTCCTTAGTTTGTGTTTTCTGTATCACCCAAGTTTGATGTGGTTTTAAATTGGTCGTGATTTGAACTAAAGTACCCTGAGTTTTGACCATTTTGGATATCTCTAGTTACAGTAAATATCATGGGTTTTTAAAAATAAGCTCGATATTCTGTGCTCTATGAATCTCTGGCAATGGGAATTGAATAAGAGAGCAAGAGTAAGTCTATAGAAAGAAAGCCCTTTTAAAGACTGCTTCATTATGCATATATAGCATGTCAGTAATTATTTTACGATGACATTACCAAGCATATGACCCAACCTGTATCATTTTCTCAGCATCTCTGATGCTAGGAACAAACATATATCTTATGTCTCCATAACAGATCTGTTTACCTCCCATCTTTCTTTCCAAGATCTGGTTATGAGCTGCAGATTCTTCCTTGTTTTACCAACCTTGTTAATAGAATGATTATTGCTTTTTACTGGCCCCGCAAGTTCCTGCTGCATAATCTTTCAAGCAAGTTGTCATGAGTTTGGTCTGACAGATTCATCTTTTATGGGTGATTGCTGTGCTATTGCTGGTTCCTGACTGTCCTTTAGTATAGTAACATAAAATTGAAGATAAACATTTTTGGATTTGCTACAATCATCTGGTAAGAAGACCTGATCTAAAATCTAACCAAAAGTAAGCTGATACTTCCTGTTGTGCTGTTTCCCATTAGTCAGCGACAGCCTTAGGTGCTTCAAAGAAATTTTCCTTATTATTTTAAAATGAAATCAGTAAGAGGATTAACATTAAGATAACATTAGGATAACTGTTTAAAGAAGCATTTTATTGTAGATTTCATTAGGCGTTTTGCTTGTGATTTTTAAAAATGTCCATCTGTCTCAATAGCTAATCGATACATTGTATGTGCTGAAATGCAGCATGTACTTTCATCTATGAGTAATTTTACAAATATTCAAATAAATTGCTTTCTTTTTGAAAGAAACTTATTTAGATGACGAAAGTTTCAGGAATACTCTCCATGTTGGCTGATATAAAAATCAGTGTAGTAAGAGTCTGTGTGCTCTCAACACTTGCATCAGAGAGCTGCTCTAATTTCTAGTCTGAAATGGTTAGTCATTTTAAACATGACACTGAAGGATAGAATGGAGATGGTAATGCGCAGGAGACAAATAATAGTAATTTTGGCTGAAGTAAGATTAGAAAGTGAAATCAGCTGCTGAAAGTGATGCATGAGAATAGCAAAAAGCTAAGGGAAAACTTTGTGGGACAGAGAGAATGGGTTAGTGATTGAACTGTGGGGAGGAAATGTTTTACTCTGCTTGTCTCCACAGATGCTACCAGACCTGCTGAGTTTTTCCAATTTCCAGCGTCCAGAGTTTTTTTTGGTTAAATGAAAACACCTTCAGGAGTATTTAGACAAATTTGGTGAATGGAGAAGAACATGGCAGAAGGAAGGTTGTTTGGAAAAATGTGAAGTTATCCGCTTGTATGGAGAAATGGATGCACAATATTTCTTTAGTAAGAAGGTGGAAAGTGTCGATGTACAAAGGTGTCCTTGTCAATAACTCACTGACTGCTAACATGCAGGTGCAGCATGCTATTGATGGGATATTAGCCTTTATCATAAGAGGATTTGTGTACAAAAGTAGTGAAGTGTTGCATCAATTGTCTAGGAGCTTGGTCTGGTTGCACTTTTTGCAATTTTTGACTCTATCTCAGGAAAGATTATTATGCCATAGAAGGTGGTACAGTGAAGGTTTAACAGACTTGCTTCTGGGATGTTGGGACTATTCTATGAAGATAGATTGGGTCTGTTTTTCTCTAGAGTTTAGAAGAATAAGAGGTGATCTCATTACAACCTACAAAATACTTAAAATGGATATTCAAGATAGGTGCAGATGTTTCTCCTGGTTAGAAAGTCTAGAACCTGGGGTACAGTTTAAAAATAAGGGGAATGCCACTGTTATTAAAGGTCTGTTTTCGTGCTGTACAACTCCGACTATAGAGCAAGCTTAGTCTTTGAGACTGTGTAAGATAGATGTCGTTTTCTTTTTATCATCAAGGGTTATGGAATAGGGGGAGTAAAAGATGTTGAGGTAATGAATCAGCCACGATGATAGTGAATGGGGCAGGCTCGACGGGCTAAATGGCCTGCCCTTGGGTTCATCTTTCCAAGAGAGAGGAAGTTTTTTTATTACCCTAGCAACAAAAATGAGCGGTGTTTGGTTGTCGAGGAGGCTTTTGCCTTTTTGAATCTAGGCTGATAAGCATGTCTGACATCTATGTCCATGATTGCGTGTTTAGTTCAGATTTATCATTTGGCAGCGTATTATTTTGTTCAGCAAGGGGTGTCGAGGGCTCCTCCTTCCGTGTGGGGGACGGTTATGGGTCTATGTATGTATTATTTATTATCTATTTTGTACAAGTTTTCTTGAAGTTTAACTTCCACGAATGACCATGGAGTTTTCCGGATCTCAGCTCGAACGGTTGCTAGGATGGCAGGCAGCGTTGCCTAGTGACAGCTGACGCATGTTTCGGTCTCCATGGAAATTAGCCGCCGGCCGCGTTACGCCCGGTGTACACGCGCGGCTTGTTTCCATGGCTGCCCGGTCAGACGCTCTCCTCGAGCTCGTGCGCGCACCTTGTTCTCGGGTCCGCATAAAGGTGCAAATAAGCTTCCCTGGGTTTTAGTCCTACTTGAACGAAATACAAAAGGAGAACTCTGGCCGAAGGTCACTATTGTGTTTCTCTTTTCCCACAGCTACTCGCAGGGCGCCTCTGGTATTTTCTGTCCTTGGTCAGACGACATTGAGCAGCGTGCAGTTCTCTGATACGAAAAGGTTGTTGAGGCATCGGAGGAGGTGGGAAAACCAGTTTCAAAGGGAGTGTTACCACCTTGTGGGTGGTTCAGTGTTCAGCACTCTTGCCTCAGGACCAAGGACCCAAGTTCGATTCCAGCCTTTGGTGATTGTGGTTTCCCTCCCACAGCCCAAACATGCCCAGGTTTGGTGGATTGGCCATGGTAAATTGCCCAATTCTCCAAGGTTACCAGAGAGGGTTAGGGGTTGGAGCTGGGCAGTTAGGTGTGGATTTGATGGCCCAAATGGCCTGCTTCCACAGCAAAGGAGATTAGGCTTATGCTCCATATTGTAGAAAAAAGAACGTTGCGATTAGATTAGATTCCCTAGTGTGAAAACAGGCCCTTCGGCCCAACCAGTCCACACCAACTCTCTGGACAGTAACCCACCCAGACCCACTTCCCTCTGACTAATGCACCTAACACTATGGGCAATTTAGCATGGCCAATTTCACCTGACCTGCACATCTTTGGACTGTGGGAGGAAACCAGAGTCTGAGAAAGATCCATGACAAGGAGCCATAGTACAATTGGAGTTGATACCTTAGAATCATAGAGATGTACCACATGGAGACAGATCCTTCGGTCCCACTCGTCCATGCTAAGTACCAGATATTCTAAATTAATCTAGTCCCAATGGCCAGCTCTTGGCCTATATCCCTCCCTATACAAGTACCCATCCAGATGCCTTTTAAATTCTATAATATTACCAGCCTCCACCACTTCCTCTGTCAGCTCATGTCATCATACACGCAACCACCCATTTTCTGAAAAAAGCGACCTAAGGGGCAACTTTAAATCTTTTCTCTCTCACCCTAAACTTAGGCCCTCTGATTTTGGACTCTTTCCCCGCTCCCCCCCCCCCCACCCAACCCAGGGAAAAGACCTTGTCTGTTTATCTTATCCATGCCCCTCATGATTTTATAAACCGAAACAAGGTCACCCTGCAGCCTCTGACACTCCAGGGTAAACAGCCTGGCCTATTCAGCCTCTTTCTTTCACTCAACCTCTGCAACCCTGGCAACATCCTTGTAAATCTTTTCTGAACCCTTTCAAGTTTCACAGCATCCTTCCTACAGGAGAGAGATCAGAATTGTGCACAATATTCCAAAGTGGCCTATTCCAAAAGTACAGCCACAACATGTCCTCCCAACTCCTATACTTCATGCTCTGATCAGTAAAGTTTACTAAACACTACTTTCACTATTCTATTTACCTGTGACTCCACTTTCAAGGAACTGTGAACCTGCACTCCTTGGTCTCTTTGTTCTTCAACACGTGCCAGAATCTTACCATTAAGGGTATAAGTCCTGTGCTGATTTGCCTTTCCAAAATGCAGCACATCACATTTATCTAAATTAAACTCCATCTGTCACTCATTGGCCCTTGCAGTCATACATGGCACAAAGCTAAACGGTTGTGGTTGTTGGAGATCTGTCTTTCAGCCCCAGGACGTTACTGAAGGAGTTTCTCAGGATAGTGTCCCAGTGTTTTCAACTACCTCAAACCTTCCTTCCTTCAAAGATTATAAGTGGGAATGCACGCTGATTGTGCTATACTCAGTCATCAGGTATTGAAGCAATTTGTAGCAAAGCTTATCAACTCCCATCTGGATGTTGTTTAAGTAACAATGATATTCATACCCACAAGTGCCAGGCAATGACCATCTCCAATGAAAGAGAATCTAGTCATCATTCCACTGACATTCAAAAGCACTACCATTGCTGAAGCCCACACTATCAACATCCTGGAGTTACCATTGACCAGAAGCTGAAGTAGATCAGCCATAAAAATACTGTGGCTGCAAGATCAGGTCAGAGACCAATAATTCTGCAACAAGTAACTCTTCTAACTCCTACCATCTACAGGCACAAGCCTGGAATGTAATGGAATATTCTCCACTGACCTGGGTGCATCTCCAACAATACTCTAGAAATTTGACAACATCTAGGATAAAGCAGCTAGCTTGATTGGCATGCAATCCGCCACCTTGAGCATTCATTCCTTCACTAAAGACAGTTTGCGCTATCATTGCAGTGTCGATGCACTGCTGTAACTCACCAAGGCGTTCAACGGTGTCTTCCAAACCCACAACCTTTTGCACCTCAAAGAATGGAGGCTGCAGATACATGGGAACACCACTACCTACAATTTCTCCTTACAATACCCTAACTTAGATTTATATTGTTGCTCTTTCATAGTTTCAGGGTCACACCCCGAAATTCCCTTCAAAACAGCATTCTGGATGTTGTTATACCACACGGATTGCAGCAGTTCAAAAAAGCAGCTCTGCAACACTTCCAGGATATTTGCAGTTGGGCAATAAATGTTTGAGTGTGCAATTAACAAATGAAAAAGAAACTATGCTTGTTGACATCAATAAACATATGCATTAGTAGTGCAGTGATATATTTCATAAAAGTAAAAAGTATATAATTTTAAGGTGTGTGTATGGAGTCACAGAAGTATTAAACAATTTGAAAAATTGGCACACAGGCCCTCGGCAGTTATCATCAATGCATTGGTGCCAGCAAATGGATCCGTTTAATATAAAAAAGTTGCTAAACTTTTGCAATTAAGTGGATAGGGAATGAATTACAGGGGGTCTGTAAATGAGTGGAGAAAAGATAAGTAGCCTTCCTCGTCCTCCTTGATCTTGTGTGGGTCAATTCAACCAATGAAGACAAATCATGTTCTCTTATCCTATTTTTAAAAGTGTCGATAGCAAGACCAACACTTGTTGCTCATTGCTTATCCCTAACAGCCCTTGAGAAGGGTAAAGTTAGCTTACACCTGGACATCATATAACCACAGCAGTGAGGAAGGGAGTTTCAGCATTTAGGCCCCATGACAGTGAAGGGAATATTAATTTCAATATGAGCAAGTGCGAGGTCTTGAACTTTGGAAAAAAGAATACAGGCATGGAGTTTTTTTTTAATAAGGTGAAAAAATTCATAAAGCCAAAGTGCAAAGGGATCTGGGAGTGTTAGTCCAGGATTCTCTAAAGGTTGATTTGCAGGTTGAGTCCGTGATTAAGAAAGCAAATGTAATTAGATTAGATTAGACTACTTAGTGTGGAAACAGGCCCTTCGGCCCAACAAGTCAACAATGACCCGCCGAAGTGCAACCCACCCATACATTTACCCCTTCACCTAACACTAGGGGCAATTTAGCATAGCCAATTCACCTGATCGTCACATCTTTGGACTGTGGGAGGAAACCGGAGCAAACCCACACAGACATGGGGAGAATGTGCAAACTCCACACAGTCAGTCGCCTGAGGCGGGAATTGAACCTGGGTCTCTGGCGCTATGAGGCAGCAGTGCTAACTAGTGGTGCCCACCATTGATTACCTATAGTGTGGAAACTGGCCCTTCGGCCCAACTCCACACAGTCAGTCGCCTGAGGCGGGAATTGAACCTGGGTCTCTGGCGCTATGAGGCAGCAGTGCTAACCACTGTGGTGCCCACCATTGATTACCTATAGTGTGGAAACTGGCCCTTCGGCCCAACAAGTCCACGCTGACCCTCCGAAGAGTAACCCACCCAGACCCATTTCCTTCTGATGAATACACCATGGCTAATCCACCCTAACCTGCACATCTTCAGACTGTGGGAGGAAAACAGACACAGACACAGGGAGAATGTGAAAACTCCACACAGACAGTCAGCCAAGCTGGAATTGAAGTCATGACCCTGATGCTGTGAGGCAGCAATGCTAACCACCATGCCACCAATTATCTTGAGGGTTGGAATATAAAAGCAGTGATGTGCTTCTGAGACTTTATAAACCTCCAGTTAGGCCCCATTTAGAATACTGTGTCCAATTTTGGGCCCCATACCTCAGGAAGGACATACTGGCACTGGAGTGTGTCCAGCAGAGATTCACATGGATGATTCCTGGAATGGCAGGCCTACATATGATGACCGGCTGAGGATCCTGGGATTGTATTCATTACAGTTTAGAAGATTGAGGGGATGTCTAATAGAAACTTACAAGATAATGCATGGCTTCGAAAGGGTGGATGCTGGGAAGTTGTTTCTGTTAGGCGGTGAGACTAGGACCCGTGGGCACAGCCTTAAAATTAGAGGGGGTCAATTTAGAACGAGATGAGACATTTCTTCAGCCTGAGAATGGTGGGCCTGTGGAATTCATTGCCACAGAGCACAGTGGAGGCCTGGACGTTGGGTGTCTTCAAGGCAGAGATTGGTAAATTCTAGATCTTGCAAGGAATTAAGGGCAACACCCATCAGTCATGATTAAGTGGTGGAGTGGACTCAATGGGCCAAATGGCCTTGCTTCCACTCCTATATCTTATGGTCTTATGATTATGAGGTTTTGAGAGATACTTGCGTCTGCTACCCTTGTCCGTCTCAATGAAGAGAGCTTGGTGAATTGTTGCAGTTTATGATATACACAGTTGCCACTCATTGTTGAAGGTTTAATGTGAGAAATGAGCCAATTAAGCAGTCCACTTTTGTCCTCTGTGTTGAGACTTTTGAGTGTTTTTTGAGCTGCATTGATCCAGGCAAGTTATTATTTCACATTTCTGATATATGCCTTATCACAGGTTTTAGGGAGTTAGGAGGTGCATTATTCACTGTAGAATTCCTAGCTTCTTGTAACCACATGTACATGGCTGTTCCAGTTCAGTTTCTGATCAATAATAACCTTCAGGGTGTTAACAAGAGTCTTGGTGATTGTAATACCATTTAGTATTAAGGGGAAATGGTTACATTCTCATTGGAGATGGTCATTGCCATCATTCACGACTCGATTTGCCAAGAATGCTGATAGAGTCAGAGTTATACAGCATGGAAACAGACCTTTTGGTCCAACTTGTCCATGCTGACCAGATATCCTAAATTGATCTAGTCCCATTTGTGTCAGCATTTGGCCCATATTCCACTAAACCCTATCTATTCTTGTACCCGTCCAGATGCCTTTTAAATGTTAAAAATCACACAACACCAGGTTATTGTCCAACAGGTCTATTTGGAACCACTAGCTTTCGAAGCGCTGCTTCTTCACCACCTGATGAAGAAGCAGAGCTCCAAAAGCCAGTGCTTCCAAATAAACCTTTGGACTATATCCTGATGTTTAGTGATTTTTAATTTTGTCCATCCATTCCAACACCGGCACCTCCAAATCATGACTTTTAAATGTTGTCATTGTACCCACTGCCAATACTTCCTCTGGCAGCTCATTCCATACACGTGCCACCATCTCATGAAAAAGTTGTCCCTTAGGTCACTTGTAAATCACCCCCCCCCCCCCCCCCACCTTAAACCTATGCTGTCTAGTTTTTAATTCCTGTACCCTGGGAAAAAAGACTTTTGCTATACATCCTATCCATCCCCATCATGAGTTTCTAAACCTCTATAACACCCCACAGCCTCCAATGCTCCAGAGAGAAAAAAAGCCATAGCCAATTCAGCCTCTACCTATAGCTCAGATCCTCCAATTGCTCTTTGATTAAAGAATGTAGATTGACATGCATTTCCTTACAATAGTCCTTTTGTGGGATGAAACAGGAGGAACACCAATTATCTGATGTTTGTGAGTCAGATTTCTTTTCAATATCTGAAGTTAAACAAAACTTTTAGTTAAAATGAAGGGCATCACTTTGAAAAGAAAAGTAGCATAGCACCCAAGTAATCAGTGCACTTATTAGAGAATCTGGCAGTCACAGGTAAGGAACCATATAAGTCTGTCATTTATTTGATTAGAGTTGGACCAGTAGCTAAGCTGGTTTTGAATCAGAGAAGTAAGGAAGGGAATGCCGCACACCACCTGCAGTCCAAGTACATCTTGTATCTATTACATACAGCATCATTAGAATTCTTGTCTAGAAGGCATCAATGATTTTGAAGGTTAGTAAGCTTTGAGAAGATTTGTAGCTCAGGTTGAGGTTCTGGATATAGGTGAGAAGTAAGGAAGGGAATGCCGCACACCACCTGCAGTCCAAGTACATCTTGTATCTATTACATACAGCATCATTAGAATTCTTGTCCAGAAGGCATCAATGATTTTGATAGTAAGTTTTGAGAAGATTTGTAGCTCAGGTTGAGGTTCTGGATATAGGTTTGCTCACTGAGCTGGAAGGTTTGTTTTCAGACGTTTCGTTACCATACTAGGTAACATCATCAGTGAGCCTCTGGATGAAGCCGGGTGAAGGAAAATCACCTATACAGTGTATTCAAAAAGAATGGGTACCCAATGAACATAGTCTGCTGATTTCTCAACAGCAGACAAAACACATCCAGAAACCCTAGCCACTCTTCCCTTATATCAAAGACATCTTAGAAATGACTGCCAGACTACTCAGACCTCTTGGCATCATGGTAGCCCACAAACCTAAAACAGCAGCTAATGAACTTGAAAGACCCTATACAGACAACTAGCAAAATTAATGTCATTTACAAAATACTGTGCAAGAACTGTGACAAACACTACATTGCACAAACAGGCAGAAAACTAGCCACCAGGATACGTGAACATCAACTAGTCACAAAAAGACATGTCCCACTCTCACGAGTATCTTTACATGCAGATGAGGAAGGACACCACTTCGACTGGGACAACATATCCATCCTAGGACAAGCCAAACAGAGACACGCATGAGAATTTCTAGAAGTATGGCATTCCAAATGGAACTCTATCAACAAACATACTGACTTGGATCCCATTTACCACCCCCTGAGAAAAAGAACAGGAAATGACATCACCAATCCAAGGAAACCTAAACATATAAATAGGAAGCGGGCCATGCCACCAGTTTTTCATCCAGAGGCTCACTGATGATGTTACCTAGTATAGTGATGAAATGTCTGAAAACAAACCTTCCCGCTCAGCGAGCAAACCTACGTCCATTTTGCTAGTTCTATCCTTCCCTCACCTCCAACCAAAGATTGTGTGATGTAAAAAGTCAAGTTGATCGTTCATGGTATAAGTGTTGCAGTATAATTGAACATTTCCACTTTTGGGGAACTGGATAATCCAGTGGATCAACAGCTGGTTCTTCAGTCAGGGTTAAAATACTGACAGGATGAAAATCTCCTCCCTGACATTACTTCTAAAAATCAATTGACATTGATAGTTTGGGTGGAGCATCTACATTCAAGTATTACATTATGATTCCCAGTGGAAATGGTTGTTATTCAGATCCACAGTATGATAAAATAGTGAGGATTTCTGATCTCAGACCTTATCAATGGTAACGTTATAGTCTCATTCATCTAGGATATCACACCAGTCTACAATTTCAGATGATTAGGCAGATTTCTAGTAACAATAACATTTCACATTTACATAGCCATTGCTGGGTTGCTTCTGAATGTATGTTTTTGAAATGTACAGTTAGTCAAAAATCTCATGTTTTAGTCTTGTGCTGTAAGAATACAATATAACTAGAAAATAGGTGCACTCCACCTATTACTTTTGATGTGAACTCTAGTGATAATTCTGCAACGTATTCTGAAGATCCATCTCTGAAGTGACCTTATTCTGTGTGTCTCAAACCTGCAATTCTATTGTTTCCAGTGAATATTTTGCTATGTGACTCCTGGCTAATTCATAACAGGCAAACCTTTCTCAGTAAATGGATATTATATTAATTTTTGGTATATCTAAAAATCTCTTAACGGCAGTTCAGTTCACTGTGAATTGCTCAGCCTAACACCCAAACTTCAAATACTGATCTACTCAGTCAGGCTATTAATCTGTTTAGTATGGTAGATCAAGCATAAGTTCAGTATTTGCATTCTAAGGCTGTTCTGCTTAATGATTTATGGTTTTTGCTTAATGATTTATGGTTTTTCCTTAATGAATGTGTTCAGGTATTATTACACATCTCTGGAACCCAGGATTCCTGGCTTAGAGGGAGGGAGACTACACTGGAATCCTCTGCTTGTTGATTGATAATCTAAGTGTAATCATTAATATTTGGAATCCGAGGCATTCAACTTAATAAAACCACCAATACTGAACAGTAAAGTTTCTAATCTTGCCTAACCTGTTCTTTTTACTCTGCACATACCTCAGTACGCAAGGTTAACTAAACAATATCTGTAAGATTAATAAATGTTTTTGTTCTTGGTAATTTTCAAAATTGGCGATGACAATTTGTGCTAGGGAGTGTTTCAGAATCAGCAATTAGATTATTAGTCCCACTCTATTTCATGTGAGCTTGGATAATGAAAGTGGTTTACATGTATGAGGATCTTTGTTTTCTGATACCAGTGGAACATTAGGTTTACATGCTAAGCCATTGGTAGAATTTTTGAAGAAGTTTGATTTCCCTGAAGACAGTTTGGTGAACTTAAAATAGAAAAAAAATAAACTCAGCATTTCAAAATGCAACCTTTTTAGTGACAATTAATATTTAGTAAGAGTTCATGTTTTACTCATGTTTTCATAGAATGTAAGAGAGCATGGTATTGCTCTCCATGGTATTGCCAGTAGAGCACTAAGTCAAACTCCTGTATTACATGAGTGCCCCTGTCGTCGGGCTGGATTTTAAGGCCCTTGTATTGGCCAGAATGGAGGGAAGAGGTAGGCAGATGTGAAATTTCACACCGCTGACCAATTGTCAGATCCTTGCTCCATGTTGGTTCCTAACTCCATCCCACCTAAGGTAATTTCTTCCTGAGGTGGATTAATGAAGCAGCAAGGCCACTTAAGGGCAATTATTGGACATTACCAATCAGCTTCCAGATACCTGCAGGTTTCAGGGCAGTTTTAAAAAGTGGCTCTAAATTAGAACATTTTTTGTGAGTCATAGAGATATAGCGCACGGAAACAGACCCTTCGGTCCAACTCGGCCATACCGACTAGATATCCTAACCTAATCTAGTACCATTTGCCAGCACTTGGCCCATATCCCTATAAACCTTTCCTATTCATATACCCATCCAGATGCTTTTTAAATGCTGCAATTGTACCACCCTACATCACTTTATCTGGCAGCTCATTCTATATACGCACCACTCTTGGAATGAAAACGTTGCCACTTACGTCCTTTTTATATCTTTCCCCTCTCACCCTAAACCTAGGCCCTCTAGTTCTGGACTCTCCCACCCCAAGGCAAAGACATTGTATATTTATCCTATCCATGCCCCTCTATGAAGTCACCCCTCAACCTCTGATGCTCCAGGGAAAACAGCCCCTGTCTATTCAACTCTCCATATAGCTCAAATCCTCTAACCTAGGCAACATCCTTGTAACTCTATTTTGAACCCTTTCAAGTTTCACAACATCTTTCCGAAAGGAAAGAGACCAGAATTGCATGCAATATTCCAAAAGTGGCCTAACCAATGTCCTGTACAGCCGCAACATGACCTCCCAACTCCTATACTCAATGCTCTGAACAATAAAGGAAAGCATACCAAACGCCTTCTTCACTATCCTATCTACCTGCGACTCTACTTTCAAAGAACTATGTACCTGCAGTCCAAGATCTCTTTGTTCAGCAACACTCCCTAGGACCTTACCATTAAGTGTATGAGTCCTGCTAAGGTTTGCTTTTCCAAAATGCAGCACCTCGCATTTATCTAAATTAAACTCCATTTGCCACTTCTCAGCCCATTGGCCCATCTGATCAAGATTTGCCAGCACTTGGCCCATATCCCTCCAAACCCTTCCTATTCATTTACCTTTCCAGATGCTTTTTAAATGTTGTAATTGTACCAGCCTCCACCACTTCCTCTGGCAGCTCATTCCATACACACATCACCTTCTGTATGAAAAAGTTGCTCCTTAGGTCTCTTTTAAAGTTTTCCCATTTCACTCTAAACCTATGCCCTCCAGTTCTGAACTCCACCCCCCCTCTCCCTTCTGGGAAAACACCTTGTCTATTTACCCTATCCATGCCCCTCATGATTTTATAAAACTCTGTAAGGTCACCCCTCAGTTTCTGATGCTCCATGGAAAACAGCCCCAGCCTCTCCCTATAGCTCAAACCTTCCAACCCTGGCAACATCCTTGTAAATCCTTTTTGATCCCTTTCAAGTTTCACAACATTCTTCTTATAGGAGGGAGACAAGAATTGCACACAATATTCCAAAGTGGCCTAACCAATGTCCTGTACAGATACAACCTCCCAACTCCTGTACTCAATGCTCTGATCATTAAAGGAAAGTACTATTCTATCTACCTGCAACTCCACTTCTAAGAAGCTATGAACATGCATTCCAAGGACTCTTTGTTCAGTGACACTCCCCAGGATCTTGCCATTAAGTGTATAAGCTCTGCCCTGATTTGCTTTTCCAAAATGCAGCACCTCACATTTATCTAAATTAAACTCCATCTGCCATTCCTCGGTCCATTGGCCAATCTGATCAAGATCCCATTCTAGTCTGAGGTAACCTTCGCTGTCCACTACACCTCCAATTTTGGTGTCGACTGCTAACTTACTAACTTTACCTCTTACATTCACATTCAAATCATTTATTTAAGTGACCCAGCACAGATCCTTATGGCACTCCACTTGTTACAGGCCTCCAGTCTGAAAAGCAACCTCCACCACTAGCCTTTGTCTTCTATCTTAGACCTGTTCTTTATCCAAATGGCGAGTTCTCCCTGTACTCCATGTGATCTAACTAGGCATTTCTCTTTCACTTACAAATCATGGCATTCCTCTCAGTTCAGTGTTGTGGCTTCTGCTGCCTCTTGATGTCCAGTGTCACTAGCCCACATACAATCCTTAATTGAATGGTGAGCTAGCTTTCTGACTAATAATTGGTTAAGTTGGGGAAAATCCCAGGTACCCACACAATGCAGTCTCCTAACCGTGATGGCAGGGTCCTTTAGCCCATAGAAAAACTCTTCCTTTTATCATTTGGGTAAGACATTGCATCACTAACCGATTCATGACAGGCAAAGATGTTCAGGATCCATATAAGATCAAAGAACTAGGAGCAGGATCTGCTGATCTGACTGCAGCCTTAACTTCACCTCCCTGCCTGTTCCCTATAATCCTTGATTTGGTTCAAAGATCTAATCAGCTTGAATCTATCAGCGGCCCAGCCTCCAATACTATTTCTATCAGAGAATTTCAAAGACTTAACGGACCTCTGAGAGAAGAAATTAGTTGTCACCATCTTAAATGAGAGTTTTCTTTAATTATCATTATTTTACACTTCCTTCCTTTATCCCATAGAATTATCTCCCCTCCCCCCAACCAAGGTTACCTTTATTTAGCACCAGAATATCCATAAGGTTGGGAATCACCAAGCTTTTTGGAGTGGGGAGCCTTTGTGTTTTTGTTCCGATTATTGATAAAATACATAACCATGAAACAGCATTAAGAAGCCCATTCTCCTTGCTCTCTGTAATTTTAGCAGCCTTTGTTTTTTGCAACTGTAGAGAAGCACTGAGAAATGTCAAAATTCCAATGTTCTGTTTTTTTTTCTGCAAAGATTGTACAGACATAATTTAGAACCTTTATATGTATTTACAGATTATTTTTATAAATAAAATATATCTTTGAAATAAAAACATGGCATCACCAGAGCAGTCTTACTCTACTGCAAGAGTACAGGCTTCAAGGAATAAAGCTGATTCATAAATAGTGGATAAGATAGGGTAAATACTTACAGCTTTTATTACCTATAGTTTATAAGTCTGTGGTTATAATTTCGAAAGGCTATATTTTGTAATTAGAAGGAACAGGAAAGAAAGGCCCTAGAGAAATTAGTATTATTTGATACAAAGCATCTTCCAGTTCAAATGGGTACAGCATGGCAGGAAAGTTCAAAGCCATGGTATGCTCCTCTTGCTCTACGTAGGAAACCAGACACAGTTCCAGTTCCCAGGGTCAGCCTGGAACCAGCATGTGTGCAGGAAGTAATTCCAGCTGCAGCTTCTGGAAGCCTGGAGTTTAGAGCTGAAGAAGTAGCTTGTGACATTGTGGAACATCTGTGAAGCTGAGAGAATCATGGATAGTGTGTACAGAGATGGTCACACTGCAGGCTAAGACCCCACAGGCAGAAAGGGAATGGCGGACCACCACTCTGAGTAAGAGGACTAGATAGGCAGTGCAGGAATCCCCTGTGTCCATTCTCCTCAAATAGATGTACCACTTTGGATATTGTTGAGGGGAATAGCCTTTCAGAGAAAAAGCAGCAACAGCCAAATTTGTGGCATCATGGCTGGCTCAGCTGCACAGGGGAGGAGCAAAATGTATGGAAATAAAATAGTCAGAGGAGATTCAATTGCAAGGGGAATAGGTAGGTGTTCTGCAGCTGCAAACAAAACTCCAGAATTGTATGTTGATTCCATGGTGCTAGTGTCAAGGATGTCATAGAGCGATATGTGGACATCCTGGAGGGGGAGGTTGAACAGGTAGTGGTTGTGGTACACTTGGTACCAATCATGGGTTTAAAAAAAAGGTCCTAAAAGCAGAATATAGGGAGTTAGGAAGCAAGCTGAAAAGTAGGATTCCAAAGATAGTGGTCTCAAAAATATTATCAGTGCAACGTGCTGGTCAGAGTAGAAATAGCAGGGAATATTGGATGAACATGTGGCTAAAGTGATGATGCAAGGGGGAGGGTTTCAGATTGGGACATTGGGGCTGGTAGTAGGAGAGATGGGTCCATTGCAAACTGGACGGTTTATACCTGGGCAGGACTAGGACTGATGACCTTCCTGATGAAGAGTTAGGTCTGAAACGTCGTCTTTCTTGCTCCTCAGATGCTGCCTGACCTGCTGTGCTTTTTCCAGCACCACACTTTATTGACTGATGACCTAGCAGGACTCTTTGCTAGAGTGGTTCGGAGGGGGAACGGGAGCCTATGCGATGAGTCAGAGAAAGAGGATAAGAACAAATGACAGAAAGGGGAATAACAGAAGTGATAGGCACAGGAATCAAATGCCAGAATCAAGCAAGGCCACAGTAAACAAAAAGTGAGAATGGGACAAGGAACATTAAAAAGATAAGCCTTAATGCTTTTTGTCTGAATGCCCAGAGCTTCAGAATAAAGTGGATGAAATAATCATGCAAATAGATGTAAATGGATATGATATAGTTGGGATTATGTAAACTTGGCTGCAGCGTGATCAGAGATGGGAACTGAATATCTGAATATTCGATACAGATATTATTAAATGCAAAAACGTATACAAATTGGCAGAAAAAAAATAGACTAAGCATTAGGAAGAGTTTAGAAGTCAGCAAAGGAAGACCAAGAGATTGATTAAGAAGAGGAAAATAAGAGTATAAGAGTAAGCTTGTGGGGAACATATGAACTGACTATAAATGTTTCAATAGATATGTAAAGAGGAAAGGGATCAAGCGATATGGGAGAGGGTGGGAATAGGGTATCAGCTTAATGATCCCCACAAAGCTCATGCTGTACTACTCACTAAAGCCAGCAACATCTTCCCATGCTTGCTGTCACCCATCCCAACCCTTTTAATCCTGCATGCTCTGAGCTGCCTGCCCATTCGCTCAGGACAGCTGCACACAAGTCACAGATGTGCTACCCTCTTTCATATCCCTTAATACCTGCTCTCTGTCATTCCAGGAGGAGAACAGGGTACAAAATGTCAGGATGTGTGGTCAGCTGCCTGACATTTAGTTCCTCACCCCTTATGAAGAGAGGATTCTGTCTCTGCTTAAAGCTGCTGGCTGACTATATCTTGGACTGGTATCAGAGGTTACCCTTGACTTAGTCTGCCAGGAACCCCTGAGCTAAGGCTATATCCCTTGATTTGACCAAGGACTGCTGACAACCATAAAAAGCTTCCTGGCTTTGTGTCTGTGTTAAATGGCATGGCATGGCTAGGCTAGGAAAGGCAAGGCAAGGTACTCTGAGCCTGGTATTCTTGGCTGAGAGGAATGGTGTGAAAAGGCAAGGCAAGGTGAGCATCCAGGTAGTCTGAGTGATTGAGTGTTATGAAAACAAAATAAGGAGCTTGGAGATGCAGCCTTGTCCAATCCATGAGCTGGTGTGTGTCCCTAAGCACAAGGCATCCTTGCTGCTGTATTACAAGGTTAGTTATTGCTGTGCTTATAAGTGCAGCATTGAAATGCAGAAGCATATTTGAACTGGATTGGAGATGTGATAGGAGGGTTATTCAAGGCTGGCATGCATCTGATGCCAATGTCTGTGGACATTGGGGGTGGGGGAGTATGTGGAACATGGTCTGAGTGTTGGTGCCGGGAGTCCAAGGTGGACGTCATTTGGAGCCAGCAGTGAGTCACCAGGTTGCCACTCTGATTTGCATGTTGAGAATTCTCAATGTCTAGTTTGTTCAAGATTGGCGGTAGGATAGGATGTTGTTATATTAATTAGATGAGTTGTGTAGTTAATTAGGTAACTAACAAGCAATAATCATTTTTAACAGGCAACTCGGTACTCCCTAGCAATTTTGCTATGTTGTCTGATACTTAGTTAAATGATACAACAAGTTTCTCCTGAATATGAGATAAGCCTCACAGGACTCTCCAGCAGCCATGTCATTTTCAGCCCATTCTACAGCTTTCATAATTACTTTCTATGCCTGCATACTAACATTTTTGCAATTCATGCACCAGAACACCAAGAACCCTCTGCATGTCAGTCCGTTGCAAATTCTTACCATTTTGATGATAATCTTCCAACCAAAATGGACAGTTTCTAATTAATCCAAATTATATTCCGTTTGCTAATATTTATCCCACTTGGAAATTATCTATATCTCTTTGTAGCCTCCTTATCTTCTCTTCACAGCTTACCTTTCTATCCAGCTTTCTGCTATCAGTAAATTTAGTTCCTTGATTCATTTACATAAATTGTAAAACGTTGAAGCCCCAATGTTGAATCCTTGTGACACATCTCTTGTTACAGCTTACCAATCAAAAAAAAAACTCTTTTTTGATTACTGTTGGCTCACTAATCTTCTATTCATACCAATATGTAACACCCTAAACCATGAACATAATTTTGGATTATAGCCTTTTTATGTGCCATCTTATCAAATGCTTTCTGAAAGTCTAAGCACAGAAAATTCATTAGTTTCCTTCACTGTATAGGCCGCTATTTCAAAGAACTAATAAATTGATTAAACAAATAAATTGATTTCCCTTTCATCAAGCCATGTGACTGATTACATAAATTTTTTCTAAATGCTCTGCAATAACATATTTAATAATAACTTAGATTATTTCCTCATAGACATTAAGCACCAAAGCTAACAAGCCTATAGTTTCCTATTTTCTGTCTCCTATTCTGAATAAAGGAGTTGCATTTGCAATCTTCCAATCCAGTAGAAGGTTCCCCACAACTAGGGTATTTTGGAAAATTAGAATCAATACACCAACTGTCTTATTGACCATTACTTTGAAGATTTGATGAAGTTCATCAGAACCTAAGGACTTATCATCTCGCAGCTCCCACAAATTGCCCAGTACGACTTCCCTGGTAATTGTAATATTCCTTTTGATCTTTCCTACATTCCATTTCCGAATTTACAGCTATCTCTGGCATGTTCTTTGAATCCTCTACAGTGAAGATTAAAGCAAAATACCAATTTAATTTATCTACCATTTCCTTATTTTTCATCATGAATTTCCAAGCCTCATTTTCACCTTGTTAACTCCTTTCCTTTTTAAATACCTGTAAAACTCTGATTATTTGTTTGTATATTTCTTGCTTACTTTCTCCCATGCTCTGATCTTTCTCTTATTGACCATTTAATCATTCTTTGCTGTATCGTTGTGTTCTGCCTAATCCTTTGACCTTCCAACCACCTTTGCATAATTTTGTGCACTTTCTTTAAGTTTGCAACTTTTTTACGCTTTTCGTTAGCTTAAATAATGAATCTTCTCACTGGAATTTTTCTGTCTCTGGAATGGAAGAAAATTATTTTTTTGGGAATGGATTTATCGATTCAATAATAATTGCAAGACCATATACAATCCAAATTTAACTATAATTCTCAGTTCGGATGTGATTTCAATTCCAAAGAGAGAGTATCCTATACCTTGCTTGAACAAGTAAAGGGTACATATGTTGATTGACATGGTCCAAATCTCTTTATTTAACTATGCATCATAACACTACCAGTAATAAACTTCAAAACAAGATGGAGCAAGCTTGTCCAGCTTGCCAACAAGAAATTAATGAGCAGTGGGAAAAGCTTGCATAAGAAAGAAAATAAACAGGAAAAATAATTTTAAAAGTAAGATAAAATGTTACTTTATTATTTAATTCTGTCCAATTGCATTAAGATTTTGAAATACATAGTAATCATGGATATACATATGCAGTACCAGTGGAGGGCCTAAAATAATGCAAACCCATACAATTGCATTTCCATAGAATCCTCTTAAATATTTACTTAGAAACCAAGCAGTCGGAACCTAGGGGGAGAAAGTAAGTAAAGATTAGAGTAATAATTTAGAAGTTGCAAAACTGGAAACCATGTTCCAGTATAAAAGTTGCAAATGTCACAATTCCAATAATCTATGAAGGTTAATATCCATGTACTGACATCATTACCATATAGATTGTCATTTCAATGATAGATTCAATTTTAGAGGTACATTTTTAAAATCAATAATGTAGCAGGTATTTCTGTTAGAACACGCGTTAGAACACGCGTTTGAGGAATAGTGGACACTATCTGGATAGCGCAAATTTCTATAGGGCAAGGTTGTGCAAGAACACGACCATCACGTTATACCAGAAATATCTGTACTCAGTAAGAGATTCCTCTATTATTATGCATATGGCTACAGTATGTTTTCTTCTTAGGCAGCTTCTCAAGATTAAGGATGATTTTATTCCATTATTATGGGTTCTGATATCATGAAGTGATCTGATACTGGATTTGCTGACACTGCAAAAGGTAGTATCTCCTGAAGCGAGAGGGTAGGATGCTTGGAATTGTTATGGATCAGACCAGACTGCCTCAAAATATTTTAAGAAGGCCGCCTAGACCCTAACCTTTTCTTATTTTAAAGGTAGATGTGAAGTGTGTGTTCAAGATGTGGTGTGACTGGTCAAAAGACTCAATGTTAGGAAGAATACAATTTATTTAAACTCTATAGTTAAAATAAATACTATAGTATTTATAAAGGAAGAGGAATTTAGAATAACTTAACTATTGGAAAATGTAACTATATAATAGATACACTACCTATCGGTAATTAACTGTTCAAATGTAATAGTTGAAAACTGTGGCACTGGAAAAGCACAGCAAGTGCTGCAGCATCCGAGGAGCTGAATAATTGATGTTTTGGGCATAAGCCCTTCATCAGGGATGTTGGGGGGGGTGAAGGGGGTTGAGAGATAAAGAGGGTGGGGTGAGGTAGCTGGGAAGGTGATTGGTAGATGCAGATGGGGAGTGATGGTGGTGATAGGTTAGAAGGGAGTTTGGAGTGGATAGGTGGGAAGGAAGATAGGCAAGTAGGATAGTTCAAGAGGGCGGTGCCGAGTTGGAGGGTTGGATCTGGGATGAGGTGGGGAGAGGGGAGATGAGGAAACTGGTGAAGTCGACATTGGCACCATGTGGTTGGAGGGTCCCAAGGCAGAAGATGAGGCGTTCTTCCTTCAGGCAACAGGTGACTTGGATTTGGCAATCAAGGAGGCCTTGGACTTGCATGTCATGCCAGAGTGGGAGGGGGAGTTAAAGTGGTTGGTCACAGGTGGTGGGGTTGTTTGGTACGTGTCCCAGAGATGTTCGCTGAAACTTTCTGAGTTGGCGTCCTGTCTCCCCAGTATAGAGGAGACCACATCAAGAGCAACTGACACAGTAGATGAGATGTTTGGATGTGCAGGAAAATGTCTGCTGGATGTGAAAAGATCCTTTGGGGTCTTGAATGGAGGTGTGTGTGTGTGGGGGGGGGGGGGGGTGGAGGTACAGGTCTTACACCTCTTGCAGCAGCAAGGAAAGGTGCCAGGAGTGGAGGGGGGATGGTGGGAGGGGGCACAAACCTGACAAGGGCAGAGGAGTGGTCTCTACGGAATGCTGATAGGGGTGGGGAGGGTCTGATTGTAGGTGGTGGAAATGGTGAGACACACACACCAAACAACTCAACCACCCTGTGGCCGACCACTTCAACTCTCCCTCTCACTCTGCCAAGGACATGCAAGTCCTGAGCTGTCTCTACCACCAAATCCAAGCCAACCGACGCCTGGACGAAGAAAGTCTCATCTTCCACTTTGGGACCCACATGGCATCAACGTCAACTTCACCAGTTTCTTCATCTTCCCTTGCCCCACCTCATCTCAGATCCAACACTCCAACTCAGCACCACCCTCTTGAACTGTCCTACTTGCCCATCTTCCTACCCACCTATCTGCTCCAACCTTCCCTCCAACCTATCACCATCATCCCTCACCTACATCTAATTATTGCCTTCCCAGCTACCTCACTCCCTTCTATTTATCTCACAGCCCCCTTCCACCCTCCAACTTCATGAAGGGCTTATGTCTGAATTGTCGATTCTCCTGCTCTTCGAATGTTGCCTGACCTGCTGTGCTTTTCCAGCGCCACACTTTTTAACTCTGATCTCCAGCATCTGTAGTCCTCACTTGCTCCTGTTTTAAAATAGTAGCATTCCATAAACATAGCCCTTGGCAAAAAAAAGCAAATTCAGACACAGATTCTTATATGCAGCTCTCCAATCCAGGAGGAAAAAACATCAAGGAAAATTCCAGAGAAAGTAGCAGCTTGCAATCATTCACTGAAGCTTCCAACTCTTCTGAGACCCAAACAGCTTCTGAGACCCAAACAGGTTTTGAGTGCTGAAAACAAAAACTAGAAAGCCTGGTCTGAAAACGTTGGCCACTCTCATTCAAGCTACTTCCATTGTTTCAACTTTTTAAACAATAACCTAAAGGCCTCCTAGGTTGTATACTTAAGCCATCTTTGATAGTCAGTTCAGCACCTCTGCCTTTACAACCTCTCCAAAAAAACCCAGGGCACAAGAACCTTTATAAAATGACAGCATCATCACAGTATTCAGCATGCATTTTCTGCTGTTTTCATTTTGACTTCCATCTACTGATGACTTTCAAAATGGTCAACAGCTTTGCGGGTGCTTTTTTACTGTATTGTGTTGTTTCATGGTACAGATTCCCACTGATTTATAGGGTTATTGTATTCGTCGAGGGAAGCTTTAAGAGGTCATTGAAGGGTTCCTCCTGATAACTACTAGTCATGACAAAGTTTGGTGTAGACAGCTTGCTTTGGAAGTCTTATGTCAGGCATGCAGACAGTTTGGCCTGTCCAATGCAGCTGATTGACCATAGGCAATGGCTAAATACTGGGAATATTGATTTGAGAAAGGTCACTAATTTTGGAGTGCCTATTCTGCCAGCGGTTTTGCAGGAACTTGCAGAGACATTTCTTATAACATTTCTGAAGGGATTTGAGGTATCTACTGTACACCATCCATGTTTCTGATGCAAACAGGAGGACTGGTAACACCGCTGCTCTGTAGAGCTTAGTGTCAGGACTGTGCTCTTTATGATTAAGTATGCAGTTCCTCAGACAGCCAAAGGCAATGATAAATTCCACATTCAATGTCTGTCCTCACTGGAATGAGTCTCCCAAGATATGGAAGTTGATGCACATTGTCCAGTGTTCACTTTTTCAATTCCTTTTCTTTTTAAATTCCTTTTCTTTTTAAATACCTATAAAACTTTGATTATTTGTTTATATATTTCTTGCTAGCTTTCTCTCATTCTAATCTTTCATTCCTTATTAATATTTTAGTCATCCTTTGCAGTGGTTTAATATTCTGTCTAACCTTCTGACCTTGTACCCATCTTGATGGTGAGCTAGCAAGGATCTTGATAATTGAGGGTCAGTATTGTGCAGTATGAGCAGGTTGGTGAAGGACCTTTGTCTTCTGGATGTTTAGCCTAAGGCCAATTCTCTCTTCCTACCCTTTGAATGCATCAACGATAGGTTGGAGCTTAGCCTCACAGTGTGTGCACATGTATTCATCGACTGCATATTACAGCTAAACAACAGAGATTGAGAGGGTTTGGATCTGGCCAGGAGGTAATGCAAATTGAAAAGTTTCCCACTTGTTCTGTAGAGGTGAAGCATCATAGCAAAGAAGATGGAGAAGATCTCTGGTGCAATGACACAGTCTTGCTTGACTGAGTTTGCACACAAATTGTGTCTATGTGGATTCGTTGATGAGGATCACAATTTGCATGCTGTTGTGCAGCAGGTAGAGGATCGTGATGAATACCTGCAAGCAATCAAAGTTGAGGAGCATGTTCCACGGTTTTACCTGGTTTACAGAATTGAAGATCTTTGTGACATCAAAGAAATCCATCTATAGAGGTTGCTTTTGTTCTTTGCACCTCTTTTGAATGGGCATTGCCTATGAAGATCATGCTCACTTTGCCTCTTGATGGATGAAATCTGCTTTGTGACTTCAGGAGGAGCTGTTTGAGGGAGAAAGTGATTGAGGAGAATGTTTGCAAATACTTTTTGTCTGTCTGTCATTACTGCAATTGATCTTATCTCTCTTTCTGAAGATAGTAACAATTACTACATTTCAGAGATCTTCTGGCATGCAATTTCCCTTCCAGATGAGGCTGTTGAAGTTTTTAAAGAATATTTGTTTGTCTTGTCTTCGTATTTCAATAAGGGTTCAGTCTGTGCCAGAGATCTTGTTCGTTCCTAGATGTCAGATAGACCTTTCAACCTCATTTCTGACTATGATTGTACGACGGCGATAAGTAACATGCAATAGATGTGGCCAATGTCACTTACATCAGCAGAGTCTCAACTGAGGAGATCCTCAAACTACACTTGCCAATGCCATCTGCTATCTCTGTCCTTGATGGGTACAACTGTTCTTAGTTCTCAGTGGGATCGGTCCTTGGGTGTTAGATGGTTTTGACTGCATTGAAGAATCCATGTATGTCAGGGCCGTGTAAATTATGTGCTCTTTCCACCTATCATTTGTTCTTTTAGCTTTTTAGGTCATCAGGTTTTTGGTGCACCTCAACCTTCATTTGTCTATAGACCTGCTTTCTTTCCTTTGAGTATTAGTGGCGTTTCTAATTCAGGTATGCCTTGCACTTGTGATTTAGTCACTCCTGCATCTCCTGGTCATTCTTGTTAAACCAGTCTTGATATTTTCTGGCACAGAAACCCAAATCTTGCTGCAAGTGCTGTTTATAGTGGAATTAAGGGCAGACCAGGCACTGTGGACATTCTGTGTTTCCTGTCCATTGAACATCATCAGGTTAACTGTAAGACACTGACTGAGTGGGTCTTCCTTCGCAGTGTTCTTGAGATCATCAACACTGCTTAGAATGCTGCTGCACTTTTCTGGCCAGGCTGATGGAGATAGGAAACTGGAACAAGAGATTGTCAGTCCAGTAGTCATCAGCCCCTGCCACGGGTGATGAGAATAACCTTGTTCATTCCAACCTCGCTTGGAATGGTAACGTAGTTAAGCAGGTCCCACTGTTTGCAGCAAGAGTATTTCCAAGATGTTTTGCATTTGTCTCTGTCGGCGGGTGTTATGACTAGGTATTTCATCAAGATAGGACTCTGTTAATAGTTAACCTCCCTTCACAATCACACCTTTCCAGAAGTTTGTGTAACTTTTGCATTGAAATCACCAAGGAGAGCGAAACTGTCTTCCTTTGGGACCTGGCTCAGTAACTGATCAGGATTGGAGTAGAATTTCTCTTTGATCTCATCTTTTTGGGATTTACACACTGATAATGCTGGATTTCTGAGTTAGAGTGAGCCAAAGGATTGTGAGGCATTTGCTTATTGCACGGGAGGCTTGTTGATACAGTCAACTCATTAATTTTTATGACAAAACTAATCCTTTAGAGTTGATTTGCTTCTTAAGATGTGATTGCCACCTGGTTCTTTGAGGTGACCTATCCCTGCCTTCCATGTCTCACTCAAGGGTGATGTCAATGTCATAGCACTGGAGTTCCCGAGTTACGTCAGCGGTGTGATGTTCAGGTCTGGTGCTGTTAGAGTTGTCCATGAGTGTCCTGATGTTCGAATTCCCAAACAACAGAATGCAAAGAGAGGACATAAATGTGTTTTTTTCTGATTGGCAATCAGAGGCTCATAGTATGCCTTGGCTCAGTATTGGGTCTGCAATTGTTTACAATTTACATAGATGATTTAGAGTTTGGGACCAAGTGCAGTGCATCAAAGTTTACAGATGACACTAAAAGAGTAGTGGAGCAAAATGTGTAGATGACACTGAGAATCTGCAGAGGGATATAGATAGCTTACGTGAATAGGCAAGGGTCTGGAAGATGGAGTACAATGTTGGTAAATGTGAGGTCATCCATTTTGGTAGGAATAACAGCAAAATGGACCATTATTTAAATGGTGAAAAATTGCAGCATGCATCTGTGCAGAGGGACCTAGGTATTCTTGTGTATGAATCACAAGAAGTTATTTGCAGGTGCAACAGTTCATGAAGAAGGAAAATGGAATGTTGTCCTTCATTGCTAGAAGGATGGAGTTTAATAATAGGGAGGTTGTGCTGCAGCGGTATAGGGTGTTGGTGAGGGCACACCTGGAGTACAATGTACAATTTTGGTCTCCTTTTGGGAGAAAGATGTACTGGTACTGGAAGGGGTGCAAAGGAGTTTCACTAGTTTGATTCTGGAATTTACAACATTGGCTTATGAGGAGAAATTGAGCAAACTGGGACTACACACATTAGAATTTAGAAGAATGAGGGGGGATTTTGTAGAAACATGCAATTATGAAGGGATTAGATAAGATAGAAGTAGGGAGGTTGTTTCCACTGGCAGGTGAAACCAGGACATGAGGACATAGCCTCGAAATAAAGGGAAGCAGATTTAGGACTGAGTTGAGGAAGAACCTCTTCACCCAAAAGATTGTGAATCTGTAAAATACCCTGCCCAATGAAGCAGTTGAGGCTACCTCCTTGAATGATTTAATTGAAGGAATTAAAGGTAATGGTGAGTGGGTGAAGCTGAGTTCATGAAAAGATCAGGCATGATTTTATTGAATGGCAGAGCAGGGCTTGATAGGCCAGATGGCCTATTCTTGCTCCTATTTCTGAAGTTCCTGTATTCCTTTTGAGGGTGTGCAATTTGCCTGTGTATAGGATCTTTTAACATTGGGTAGCCATTGCACACCAACTACTATATGGTCTTGGTAGAGCAAGGACTTTGTTCAATAACAGGGATAACTGAGATGAATGGAACCCAGGCTCCATTGCAGGGCAAGGACTAACACAGACACACATGTTGTTGTTCCTGAACCCCCTGAGCATGCAGCCTTGTTGTTTGAGAGTCAGTGTCAAATTGAACAGGGTACAGGTAGTTCTTCTATATGGTTGTGTTCTTGTGCAACCCTGCATTTAAAAAAAAAATCACTCTTTAGTAACAACACTTAGTGTTAGTGATGTTACAGCCAACACATGTTTTAAAAGTTTGTGCTTTAGAAACAGTATCACCAATTTGTCAATTGTGTTACAGCGAAATCACATTAACAAAAGGTGTGTTATAGCAGAATGACTGGTAGTCCTCATCGATCAGCCCCTTTATATCAACAAAGACTTACTAATGCCACAGTATCATGATCCAAGCTCTGAACATCCCTTTCTCCACTGTTTAAGTGGCTGGTTCTGCCTTTCTCCTTGCCATTTTTCACACAAGCAGCTCTGGGTTCAAAGTTTGTGAGAAGATTTGTAGCTCGGGTGCTCGTTGTTGTGGTTCTGTTCGCTGAGCTGGGAATTTGTGTTGCAGACGTTGTCCCCTGTCTAGGTGAAATCCTTAGTGCTTGGGAGCCTCCTGTGAAGCGCTTCTGTGATGTTTCCTCTGGCATTTATAGTGGTTTGTCTCTGCCGCTTCCGGTTGTCAGTTCCAGCTGTCCGCTGCAGTGGCTGGTATATTGGGTCCAGGTCGATGTGTTTGTTGATAGAATCTGTGGATGAGTGCCATGTCTCTAGGAATTCCCTGGTTGTTCTCTGTTTGGCTTGTCCTATAATAGTAGTGTTGTCCCAGTCGAACTCATGTTGCTTGTCACCCGCGTGTGTGGCTACTAAGGATAGCTGGTCGTGTCGTTTCGTGGCTAGTTGGTGTTCATGGATACGGATCATTAACTGTCTTCCTGTTTGTCCTATGTAGTGTTTTGTGCAGTCCTTGCATGGGATTTTGTATACTACGTTGGTTTTGCTCATGCTGGGTATCGGGTCCTTTGTCCTGGTGAGTTGTTGTCTGAGAGTGGCTGTTGGTTTGTGTGCTGTTATGAATCCTAGTGGTCGTAGTAGTCTGGCCGTCAGTTCAGAAATGTTCTTGATGTATGGTAACATGGCTAGTCCTTTGGGTTGTGGCATCTCCTCATTCCGTTGTCTTTCCCTAGGGCATCTGTTGATGAAATTGCGGGGGTATCCGTTTTTGGCAAATACATTGTAGAGGTGTTCTTCTTCCTCTTTTTGCAGTTCTGGTGTACTGCAATGTGTTGTGGCCCTTTTGAACAGTGTCTTGATGAAACTTCTTTTGTGAGTGTTGGGGTGGTTGCTTTTGTAGTTTAGGATTTGGTCTGTGTGTATGGCTTTCCTGTATACTTTTGTGGTGAATTCTCCGTTCCGTGTTCTCAGTACCATCACGTCTACCAATGGGAGTTGGGTGCTGGGTGGTGGCACCTGCTGCTCCCTCCCTATGCTCTCACTGCCTCTGCACTGCTTTTACCTTTGTTACTGTTCTCACTCTTTCCTGAAGCTCCTCTGCTGTGTTCCTGTTGCCTCTACACCATTATTATTGTTGCTGATCTTGTGATATGTACGCATAAAAAGATACACAGTAGCACATTGAAGTCTACTTTGATAGCACCTGTCTCACCTGAAACTTCAACACTGATAATAAGAGGAGCAATATAATGAGAATAACCAGAACTCCAAATTCTCCTCTACATCATACAGTATCCAAACATGGACTTTTATCTCAATTACTTTTTTGTCAGTTGGTCACAGTGAGTTGATATTACATGCAGAGATATAACACATTACCACACCCACTGTAGTGGTTCAAGAAGGGTACCATTATTTGTGTGACTGTGTATATACTAATGAGATACAGTGTGTACATAGATACTTCTTTACTAAGTTAATGTTCTCTTACCTCTTAGAACTCTGTAAATGTTCTTCAGCAGCAAAATGAGAACCAAGAATATTATAAGAGATTTTGGACCTGAATGAAATGTTTGTTGTTATGACGCATTATGTAGTTAAAGGAATGTAAGTGGGTTTTTATGCAATGGATACTTAAGAAATTTATATTATTTAATCTTAGCATGGGTTCTGATGTCTGTCATATACTGGGTGAGTTTGCACGGTAGATGTAAAAGAAAAGGGTGGTGGGTACAGGGGCTTGGGAGGGTGAGGGTGTGAGGGATGAAAGGTTGTTTTATGTTTTATTTTATCTTATTAAATTTTGAACACAGTTTCAAAGCCCATAGGTAGTTTTTCTGTGTAGCCTTCCCCCACACCTGGGATCTTTCTCATTTGTTCCAGGATTTCTTGGCCTAACTCCCAGGGGACCTTGCAATGAAGCTTCCCCAGTGCACTTGACCCAGCTCTTTCATTGCATCAGACTAGGCTAAGGTTGAACCCAGGTCCTGGTGTCTAATCTTCTGCACCATCTAGTTACCCAATAAATATGAGTTTTATAGATGTAGAATATCTAAAGAGATAGACCTCTTATTGTTAACATAGATTATAATTTTAAAAATGTGTATATTGCATATTTCATGATATTTTCAATGTAAACATTGCTTTGAAATCAAATTTACCATTTCTACTTACAATGCATTTCAGATTTTAGTACATTATCAGCATCACATTTTATTTATTCCTAACATATTCCTTTTTGTCCTCCCTACTGTCTATAACTGTCAACTTATACATTTGATGTGTTTGGCAATTTTTCCTCAGTTCTAAGTGTTTCCAAATTCTGGAACACAGGGAGAACTACCATTTGGATACAGAACTGGCTCAAAGGTAGAAGACAGAGGATGGTGGTGGAGGGTTGTTTTCAGACTGGAGGCCTGTGACCAGTGGACTGCCACAAGGATCGGAGCTGGGTTCACTACTTTTCATCATTTATATAAATGATTTGGATGTGAGCATAAGATGTATAGTTAGTAAGTTTGCAGATGACACCAAAATTGGAGATGTAGTGGACAGCGAAGAAGGTTACCTCAGATTACAACAGGATCTTGATCAGATGGGCCAATGGGAAGTGGCAGATGGAGTTTAATTTAGATAAATGCGAGGTGCTGCATTTTGGGAAAGCAAATCTTAGCAGGTCTTATACACATAATGGTAAGGTCCTAGGGAGTGTTGCTGAACAAAGAGACCTTGGAGACCTTCAAGGTTCATAGCTCCTTGAAAGTGGAGTCGCAGATAGATAGGATAGTGAAGAAGGCATTTGGTATGCTTTCCTTTATTGGTCAAAGTATTGAGTACGGAGTTGGGAGTCATGTTGCAGCTGTACAGGACATTGGTTAGGCCACTGTTGGAATATTGCGTGCAATTCTGGTCTCCTTCCTATCGGAAAGATGTTGTGAAACTTAAAACGGTTCAGAAAACATTTACAAGGACATTGCCAGGGTTGGAGGAATTGAGCTATAGGGAGAGATTGAATAGGCTGGGGCTGTTTTCACTGGAACGTCGGAGACTGAACCTTATAGAGATTTACAAAATCATGAGGGGCATGGATAGAATAAATAGACAAAGTCTTCTCCCTGGGGTGGGAGAGTCCAGGACTAGAGCACATTGGTTTAGAGTGAGAGGGGAAAGATATAAAAGAGACCTACGGGCAACGTTTTCATGCAGAAGGTGGTATGTGTATGGAATGAGCTGCTAGAGGAAGTTGTGGAGGCTAGTACAACGCAACATTTAAAAGGCATCTGGATGGGTATATGAACAGGAAAGGTTTGGAGGAACATGGGCCGTGTGCTGGCAAGTGGGACTAGATTGGGTTGGGATATCTGGTCAGCATGGACGCGTTGGACTGAAGGGTCTGTTTCCATGCTGTACATCTCTATAACTCTATAATGGGCATAAAAGGTATAAAGGGCAATCTGATTTGGAGAGGCAAGAATAGAATCTGAGATAGGAAATTAGAATGATATACTGGTGTACTCAGTGTTCATCAGAGAATAGGGTAAAGATACATTATTGAAGCTCTGCACCTAATCAATGTTTCTGTTGATGCTGGTTGACAAAATTTGGACTAATAGTTTGATGTATGCATTTTTGAAATTTGGGTTCATCAATAAGGCTGGCATTTATTGTTTATTTCTAGTTTCTTAATATCAAGTAGATACAACTTAGAGGTTTGTTACGCTACTGGAGAGGGGAATTAAGAGTCAGATATATGAGCATAAAACTGGAGTCACATGTATGCTAGATTAGGTAAGAACAGAAAGTTTCCTTCTTGAAAGACGTTAGTGAACCAGACTTGTTTTTTTATGTCATTTGGATAGTCACTTTCAATGATGCCATTTTATTAATTCTATTTTAATTAACAAAATTCTCAATCGGCGAACATGGTGAAGTTCCCTCTGATTTGGGCCAAGCAATCCCAGAACAAGTAAGGAAGTGTCAGGTGAAGGGGCAGGCTGTGCAGAAAGCCTATCTCTGGGCTTGAAAATGTGCGTAAAATTTAAAAAGTGAATAAATCAATTATTTTTGTACATGTTCATTCATGGGGTGAGGGCATCATTGACTATGCCAGCATTTAATGCCCATCCTAATTGCCTAGAGGACAATTAAAAGTCAACCACATTGATGTAAGTCTGGAGTCGCATGTAGGCCAGACCACCAATGTTTTCTTAAGTTTCCTTCCCCAAAGGACATTAGTGAACAGATGGGTTTTTGCAATAATTGACAATGAATTCATGGTCCTTAGACTCTTAATTCCAGATTTTCTTTTGAATTCCACTATAGTGGGATTCAAACCTGGTCCCCAGAACATTACTTGGGTCTTTAGATTAATAGTCCAGTGATAATACTACTAAGCCATCTCACTTCTCTGGACCTTTGGTGTGAGTCTGTCATTTACTTGTTCAGCAACATAAGCGGCACATTTTATAAGACTATAAGACATAGGAGTGGAAGTAAGGCCATTCGACCCACTGAGTCCACTCCGCCATTTAATCATGGCTGATGGCCATTTCAACTCCACTTACCCACACTCTCCCCAGAACCCTTAATTCCTTGCGAGATCAAGAATTTATCATCTCTGCCTTGAAGACATTTAACATCCAGGCTTCCACTTTATGCGTCAGTCTTTATAATGGAGAATACTATGAGCATCCAATTAATACTAAAGAATATAGTGGAGGAATTAAGTACCATCACCATTACTACAGATGTAGTATTAGACCAAGTATTGAGGCTAAAGGCAGATAAACCCCTTAGCCCTGATGGCTTGCAATTTTCCAAAAATCCTTGGATTCTAGAGAAGTACCAGAGGATTGGAAAACTGCCAATATGACACCCCTATTCAAAAAGGGAGGGAGGCTGAAAGCAGGTAACAATAGGCCGAGTAACCTAACATCTATTGATAGAAAAATATTGGAATCAATTATTAAGGGAGCAATAGCAGAACATTTGGAAAATCATCATCTAATCAAAAGTCAACATAGCTTCATGAAAGGGAAATCATGTCTGACTAATTTATTAGAGTTTTTTGAGGAAGTCTCAACCACAGCAGATAGAGGAGAACCAGGAGATATGTTGTATTTGGATTTGTAGAAGGTGTTTGTCAAGGTCCCTAATAAAGATTAAGCCATAAGATAAGAGCCCATGGTGTTGGAGATAATACATTGGCATGGATAGAGAGTTGCCTAATGGGCAGGAAACAATGAGTGGAGTTGGCAACATGTAACCAGTGAGGTTCCACAGGGATTAGTGCTGGGACCACAAATGTTTCCAATACGTATTATATCCTTGGCGGAAGGGAGTAAATGTACTGTAGCCAAATTTGCAGATGACACAAACGTAAGTGGAAAGGGAAGTTGTGATAGGGATACAAATATATGCAAAGAGATATTGATAGGTTCGGTAAGTGAGCAAAATAAATTGGCAAATGGAGTATAATGTGGAAAATGTGAAGTTGTTCATCTTGAAAGGGAGAAAAACAAACTATTATTTAAATGGAGAAAATTGTAGAAAGCTGCAATGAAAAGGAGTTGGGGGCTACTTGCGCATGAAAGCTAGCACACATGCAGCAGGTAATCACGGCCAGTCAGGCAGCATCTGAGAAGGAGAGTTGACATTTCAAGCATAAGCTCTTCATCAGGAAGAGGTTATGCTCAAAACGTCGACTCTTCTGCTCCACTGATGCTCCCTGACCGGCTGTGCTTTTCCAGCGCCACACCTTTTGACTCTGATCTCCAGCATCTGCAGTCCTTACTTTCTCCCAGCAGAATCAGGAAGACTAATGGAATGTTGGCCCTTATTTCAAAGGGTTGTGAGTAGAGAACTCTTACTGCAACTGTGAGAGGTGCTGGCGAGGCCACATCTGGAGTACTGAGAGTTGTTTTGGTCGCCTTATTTAAGATATTATTTCATTAGAGGCAGTTCAGGGAAGTTTCACTAGGATGATCGCTGATATGGAGGGATTGTCTTATGGGCAAAGGTTAAACAGGTTTGAACTCCACTCATTGGAATTTAAAAGAATTAGCGGTGATCTCATTGAAAAGTATAGGATTCTTAAGGGGCTTGACAGGATAATGACGATACAATGTCTGTCCTCGTGAGAGAGACTAGGTCCAGAGGGCATAATCTCAGAATTAAGGAGCACCAAATTAAGACTGAGATGAGAAGGAATTTCTTCTCTTAGAGGGTTGTGAGCCTTTGGAACTCCTTGCCATGGAGAGCCGTGGAGCAGAGTCCTTGTGTTTGTTAAGGCAGAAATACATTCTTGTTCAGTCGGGGAATTAAAGCAGGAAAGTGGACATGGGTTTTGGATCAGCGATGATCCTCTTAAATGATAGAGCAGGCTCAAGAAGCAATATGGCCCACTCATGTTCCTATTTCTTATGGTTTTTTGGTCTTATTACCATAACCCTAACCTTTTATTTTTATCTTTATCAGCTGATGCTTGAATGGCAGAACCCAGGATGGGGATCTGGCAAGAAGAGCCAGAAACATGCTGAACTTTCCTTCCATTTATTTTAGTGGAAGAATAACCCATTAGATTATGTTGACTTGCAAACCAGCCCACCCACTCCTGCGCCTCGCCACACTGTTGCTCAATTCGCCTTGCATTAAATTACCCTGGTCTCCTGTGTAGAGATAAAATATGTAAGTTGTGATAGGAAATTATTTATTTTTGCTGAAAACGTGTAATGACAGCAAACATAGAGCCTTACCTGGAGCATCATCTCTATGAACAACCACATGCGGAACATACGAAGTGGTGCTGCAATTAGGTACTGCATCAAGAAAAATGTTTAAATGTTATACTTGTTTACTTCAAAAGGAACAAAAATGAAATGATTTGCATTTCATTCAGGCCAAAAATATGGACAACTGGAAAATACAACATATATTATTAGATCAGTTTATAACTGGTAGTAGCGCTAATATAGATTTTAATACGTTTACTGTTCACACTAGTGATCAATTTGAAGGACATCCTTGCGAAGGTTTTCTGCTCATGGATAATGTCCTTTATTGATTACATGATCTAAAAACAAATAGGATTTCTTACAGTATCTATAAATTGTGCAAACATAACCACATGTAAGCAACAGACATTAAGTTCTGTTATAGGAGTAAGTCAAGGACATTTTTTTAGGAGGATGTACAATTTTGCTTGTGTTCTTATATTTAATGATGCATGCAAATGTATTGTGGCCTGCCATGATTTGAGATTTCTTATCATTTTCTATTTTAGAATTAATTTTCAAAACAAAATACATTCATGTTTTTTTTTAACGAAGAGCAGGGAGTTGTATCTCTTGGCATGATTATTAAAGTTAAAAATGCAAAATATCAATCTTTATTGTAAATGAAAGAAGTATGAAAACAAACCCGTTAGCCCTTAGGTGCCTGGTTTGTTGTGTTTGAGAAGTGAGATTAAGTTCAATGGAATTTGTGTCGACTATTTGCTCACTGACTGAGTGTGAATTAAAGCAGCTTAATGATTTGGATCTGGTCTTTGTTTCACCAAGAGCTTCAGGGGACATGTGAAAGACAGAGAGTATGCAGTTCATATCGCGAGATCCAGTTGTTACACCTGTTTATGTTGCGGATGTATTTATATTTATAGCTATTATTAGCTATTTGACAGTACAGCTACACTCCTAAAATCTAAGATGGTCAAGACGTTTTGCTGAAGCAATCACCACCACTGTTCCTGAGAACATATCTCAAGCCATTCCTAAATTTCTAACAAGGCTGTTTCAGAGACATAGATTTTGGCAGCACTACATACTGAGAAGTAATAAAACTTGAGCTTTCTTGACAGCAAGGGGTTTAGGCTTCATGGGCAGGTGGATCTAAAGCTTAATGGTTATATAATGTAGCGGATATAATGTATAATCTTTTTTGGGTAATATTTCTGATATTAAGTTATTGACACTGGGGAAACAGAGATTCACAAGTCATTTGTTAATCTCGTAGTCCATTAGGAAACCAACAGTAAAAAGACCCCAAGCTTCAGCCTATTTCTCTAAGCCATATACAACCATATGTCATCTTGGGGAGCAGAAGAGATGGAGCATAATGTATGTTATTACGACACCAATATTTTTGTCTAGTTGCTAGGAAACATTATTGCACCAGTTTATAAACATAGTATATGAAGTAACTTTCACAATTTAAAAATACAATGACATTAAAAGATAATTTTGTCACTTGCACATGGTCAGTACAAAATTTCTTTTAACAATCCTGCTTAAAGCCAGTGTTCTCACATACCTCATGGTACAATGCTGACAGGACGAATACTGAGGCTTGTCCTTCCCACTTTGAATAACCCTTTTCAATCAGTGGTCTATAAATATGTCTATTGTACAATAAAAATAACCTTTGTTATAGCATCCAAACTTGTTATAGCTCAATCTGTCCAGCTACTGTATAGTTACAGTAAACTAACAGTTACATAATATATTAGATCAATTTGTTATTTATTTCCTGTTCTAATTATTTGTTCTACTTGCCACAGTATTTCATTTTCACTGAAGGGAGTCCATAAGAGTTAAAACTGTATTCTTATTATCCAACAACACTCCAATTCTTAATTGATATAATGGTAGAATTATTAAAATCAACCAACTTGATTGTGATAGAAGGAAAGATTGAATGCATTTATTTGCCAATGAATTCTATAGTCTTCCTCATTCACACAGATGAATAAACAAAAACAATTATTGGAAGTTATAGTTTTAAGGCTTTAATCTTGAGTTTGCCATGAATATAATGAGTGTTTGTAACGAATGCTTAGATGAATTACAAGGAACTGCTGAAAGAAGACATCAATAGCTGGAGGGACATAGCAGAGACTAATAAGAAAAAGGAAGAATACAAGGCCAAACTATTTCAATAAAGATAAGCAGTGGGACCAACAAATTCAGTGAACACTAGATGTCAAGGAAAATCTAGGATTGGATAAAGAGGATAAGGGAGGCCTAAGGCAGATACCAAGGCTCAAAGCAGCAGAAGCCGTAGAGGAGTATAGAATGTGCAAGAAGGAATGTAAAAAAGAAACTAAGAGAGAAAAGGGGGGCAGGAAAGGATAATTGCAGATAAAATAATGGAAAATTCTAATTTATTATACAAGTATATTAAGGGTAGATGAATAAATAGAGAAAGAGAGCAGGGCTAATGAAGGACCAAGTGATTAATGTATGTGGAGACAAAGTATATAGGTAGGGTTCTTTACGTCGGTTTTGACTGTGAGAGGGATGATGTTGGTATAGAAATTAGGGAGAAAGACTGTGATATAATTAAAGAAATTAGCACAGTCGGGGAGGAGATTCTGCTTGAGTGGTAGACTTAAAAGTAGATAAATCACCAGGGGGTGGGTGAAATGTATCCAAGGTTATTAAGTGAGGCAAGGAAGGAAATAGTAGGAGCATTTGGAATAATTTTCAATTCTTCTCTAGCCACAGGATAGGTGCCAGAAAAATAGAGGACAGTCAATGTGGTATTGTTTTTCAAGAAGGATGGGAAAACCAGGAAACTACAGTCAGTCAAACCTTAGTGGTGGAAAAACTATTAGAAGTAATTCTGACGGTCAAAATTAATTTACACTTGAAGTGATAGGAACTAATTAAGAACAGCCAGCATGATCTTAAGCAGAGATCCTGTCTGACCAACTTGACTGAATTTTTCAAAGAGGTGACTAAGTGTGTAGTTGAGGGTAATGTTTGTGATATAGTGTACTTGGATTTCAGCAAGGCTTTTGATAATGTTCCACATGGGAGACTGACAGAAAAAGAAGAGCATAGGATCCAAGGCAAGTTGGTAATTGGATCTAGAACTGACTGAGTAACAGGAAGCTGAGCCAATGGTTGACGGTTGTTTTTGTGACTGAAAGCCTGTGTCCAGTGGGGTCCCACAGGGATCAGTGTTGGAACACTTGCAGCTTGTGGCATATTTAATCAGAGAGGATATTACAGGAGGATTTACAGGAGTGTATAGATGGGCTGGTCAGGTAGGCTGATCAGTGACAAATGGAACTCAACCTGGATAATAGTGCAAGGTGATGCATTTGGATAGGACAAATAGAGCAAGGGAACACTTGTTGAATAGTAGGACCCTGAGGAGCAGTAAGGATCAGAGAAACCATGGTGTGCTTGTCCACTTGTCCCTTAAACAGGTAGATAATGTGGTGAAGAAGGAAAATGGGATACTTGTCTTTATTACCAAGGCATCGAGTTTAGGAGCAGGGAGGCTATGCTGAAACTGATAAGATGTTGGTTAGGCCATAGCCAGAGTATTATGTGCAGTTCTGGATTCCACATCATAGGAGAGATGTAATTGCTTTGGAGATGTTGTAGAGGAGATACACCAGGATGTTGCCTGGGCTGGAGAATTTTAGTTATGAAGTTAATTTGGATAGACTGGGGTTGTTTTCCTTGAAGCAAAGGAGACTAAAGGGGTATATAATTGAGTTGTGTAAAATTATGGGGGAGTAGACAGGGTAGATGAGTGTAGTGATTGTAATGAGGTCAGCCAGCTGGACCTCATAGAATATGAGCTCCCTGATTGGGGCTGTTATTCTGGTCCAACCAAGGAGCCCTGTCCGACAGATACATTCAGGAGTGTCAGAAATTCTTTCATCCTGAGAGCTGGCTCTCAGGGAGCTAAATCAGTGTTAAAGACTCTCTATGTGCAAATAAAGGGTAACTTGGTGATGGGATGCTGGCCTCTGTGGAGTTATTTCAATGGGAAGAACCATTTTCTCTTAGTGGAGGGATCAACAACTGGGGGTATAGATTTAGGGTAACAAGCAGGAGGTTTAGAGGGGCTATGAAGAAATGTTTTGTCACCCAGAGGATGGTGGGAATCTGGAACTCACAGCCTGAAAAGATCATAGAGGTAGAACATTCAAAAAATGTGATAAGTATTTAAATGGGCACTTGTGATGCCAAAGGTATAGGTAAAGTGTTGGAAAATGAGATTAGAACATTTAGGTGCTTGTTTTTGACTGGTGCAGACTTTGATGGTTTGAAGCGCCTTTTTCTATGCTGTAGACCTCATTTTTTCTAGCTCCAGATAAAAACATGGCTGGAGAAAAGAAGTATTTACATAGTGTGGAAGATCAAACACAAAGCAAGTATCTTATTTTCTTCTTAATTATTATTTTTGTTTTCAAATCAGTTCATAACTTTACTCCTCTAGCTCAGCAACCAACTAAACCTCCTTCAGTTCTGCCCTCTTTTGTATCCCCCTTTCCTCTGTCTTACTTTATACCTTTAGTCTTCTGTGCCCTAAATGCTCGAATTCCTCCCTAAATTTACTTCTCGCACACATTCTCTCTCTCCACTTCAATGAGCTTGTTGCTATTGAAAATATATTTTCATTGTTTACTCTATAAAATACATCCATGACACTTCGAGCAAACTTCCTTATAGCTTTCACTGCTGTAAGTGCAGAACAATCCCCAATTCTTCAGTCTCTATTCCATGTTACACTGCTAATTCTATAGCTAACACTTTGGTATCAGCATTCTATCTGTGATCTACAAAATTAGACCTTCTTGTAAAGCAAAGTAATTGAGCATGCAACAGATAAAGATTTTCTATAATTGATTTTCTACCAAATAACAACTAGTTGAACATTTAGAGCACAGCTTGAAAACCTCAAAAAATGTGCTACTATTGATTATATTGGTAGTTGCTTGACTACATCACAGTTTAGATATTGCAATCTCATTCCATATCACCTGTGCCATGACAGGTATTGATGATTGCTAAACTGTCTTATCCAGTCTACTGCCTTCAGCCAGGCTCCCAAACAGTGGAGGTAACAGAAGCAGTGCAGCAAGAAAATTAATGGTGAGGGTCTCGAAGATCCATCCAAGCTAGTCCTAACTAGGTAGCACTTCACTACCAACCTCTCAGTTTCTAACCATCAGGAGCTACAGTGTGACTTTAATGCTAGGTCAATCCTAAAGTCAACATTAATAAGCACCTGTGAACACATCCTTTCTTTCTATCAGGAAA
Organism: Chiloscyllium plagiosum; assembly: GCF_004010195.1. Lineage (NCBI taxonomy): Eukaryota > Metazoa > Chordata > Chondrichthyes > Orectolobiformes > Hemiscylliidae > Chiloscyllium > Chiloscyllium plagiosum. Next base: position 60,934,952 of record NC_057726.1, read on the forward strand.
CATCACTACTGCTTTGACTAAAATGACCAAGAGATACAGGAACCAATCAAGCATAATTACAAAGCATTCATTGACTGGAAACATCAAAAGACGAAAGCTTAAGAGAAAACCAGCAGTCCTATAGACAGCTGAAGGCAATAAAAAAAGCATAAAACCTATGACATAGAGAACAAATGATGGGTAGAACATGCACAGAGATCCAACAGATTGCAGATATCAAGAACATATGCAATTTCTTCAGTGTTGTCAAGACTATCTATGGCTCAAGCTCGCAAGGGCCCACACCACCTGGTTGAGTTGTAAAGAAAAAAGTAGACTTTAGATAGAAATAAACCCTTACGGCTCTCCAACTTATAGCTTTCAGTGCAGGCTAAAACAGCATTCATGGTTTACAAGGCATCAGTGATTGCTGTGCTTCTATATGCTTTCACTGAAGCAATTACTCTACTCTGAAATTGTTCACAGGAGATATCCAGAAGGACAGCAAAATTATTCCTGAAGTAATCAAAAATGCCTATCAACTGATGAAAGGTCATGGTTTTTGATTGATCAGAATAAAGAAAGCTAATTTGGGAAGGAGCTGAACACATAGAGATACTTCTACAAGACTGTGCAGAAACAAAGTCAAGGCATTGGAGGGAATGCACAAATCTTCAAACAACCCACTTACCCAATCCCCTAAGCACATCCTGTGCCACGTACAGAGTCTGTAGATTGATTATCATTATTAATGATTATTGCATTGTATATAATCAGTATTATTATTTCATAGCCAATCAAGTAGAAGCCAATCATGCTCAATCATGAGACAATAGCTAAGAAATAAATTTAAAAATACGCAGTTGACTTATCTTTTGCTTCCCTTGAAGGCAGTGATATTGCTAATTTCATTCCTGCTCACCCTACTCACCATTATTCCTATAGACTTTGCCAGAGAATTAAAAATGACCATCCTTCTTCAACAATATGCCATTGTTGCTTCCAGATTGAACTATTTCAACATCTCGTGATACATCTTCCAATCTTCACAAATAAATTTCATTCAAGCTTTTGGCCAGCATATGTAATACTCAATTCTTTGACTTGGTCTCCATTTTTTCTCTCAGGTCTGTTTGAACAGCTTTGCAATGTCTTTTTGGTCATAAAAGCAATTTAAATACAAATTGTAGTAAGAAGGTGTGATGAAACTTCCTGCAGAAGCAGGCCTATATCTACTTCACAACATCTTTAATTGATGCCTTTAGCATTGTAGAGTGCAGAAGCCATTTCCTTAAGCTGCAATTTAGCAATGTATGAGAATCATATAGGAAATGTATATCACAACCTAACTCAGTGGCAACACTTAATGCCTTTGAACTATAAAATTGCAGCTAATAAGCTTAACTCTGGGAAGTGAACTCAATCTAGACGTACATTTATTGCAATACTGATGTAGTACTGCACTGCTGTATTCGCTATCATTTAAAAAGGAGATATTAAATTGAGTCCCACTTTCTTCTGGTGGATGCATTTAAATGGTACTATTTAATGACAAATTGGAAGTTTTCCTCTGGCATCCTAGATAATGTTCACTCTTCAATTAGCATCGTTCAAAATAGATTCTCTTTAGATCATTTTCTGCTTGAAGGACCTTGCTGCATGAAATATCGTTGCTCCCTTTTCCTATTGGAAAGATGTCGCGAAATTTGAAAGGGTTCAGAAAGGTTTTAAAAGGATGTTGCCAGGATTGAAGCATTTGAGCTACCGGGCTGGTTTCCCTGGAGCGTCAGACGCTGAGGGGTGACCTTATAGAAGTTTATAAAATCATGAGGGATAAATAGACAAGGTCTTTTCCGGGTGGGGGACTCCAGAACTAGAGGACACAGGTTTAGGGTGAGAGGGGTAAAACTTAAAAGGGACGTAAGGGGCAACTTTTTCATGCATCAGTGGTGCGTATGTTGAATGAGCTGCCAGAGGAAGTGGTGGAGGCTGGTACAATTACAACATTTAAAAGGCATCTGGATGGGTATATGAATAGGAAAGGTTTAGAGGGATATGGGCAAAGTGCTGGCAAAAGGGATTAGATTAGGTTAGGATATCTAGTTGTCACAGACAAGTTGGACCGAAAGGTCTGTTTCTGTGCTGTACATCTCTATGACTTTATGTAAAAACAGCGATTGTACTTTAAAAGTAATTCATTGAAAATTTTGAGGTATCCTGAGCTAACAGTAAAATGCTGTATAAGAAAAAGTGATCTGTTAATTTCATACTGGATTTCTCAAAATGAACTTTTAAATTCATTCTTTGGAAGTGGGAATGCTGGCAAGACCAGAATTTATTGCCCCTCTTCAATTGCCCTTGGTGGCAATGTCCTGCTTTTTAAACTGCTGCACTCTATGCGGTGACATATTCTCACTACTGTCAGTTGGGGAATTCCAGAATTTTGACCAGCAATGATGAAGGAACAGTGATGTGTTTCCAAGCCAGGATGAAGTGTGAGTTGGAGAGGAACTTGAAATTGGTGCTGCACCCATGTGCCTACAGCCTAAGCCCTTTTGAGGTGGTAAAGGGTGCAGATCCGAAAGGTGATATCAAAGAAGCCATGATGTGTTGCTGCAGTACAGTTTGCAGATAATACACACCACAGCTATGTGCATCTGTGATGGAGGGAATCAATGGTTAATTTGCTGGATGAAGTACTAATCAAGTTTTCCTGAGCAGCTCTTTAATAGTGTAGGGATTAGAGTTCACGCCAACAGTAATATTTAGTTCTTTTTTAAATGCATGCTTGGCTAAATCCAGTACAGTTAACCTTACCTCATGTACCACTTGTGAAGAATAATATTTGAGTTTGACCAGAAGTAAGTGAGAGTCTCAGAGTTCCTGTACAGAATATAAAAACGTTGAAACCCTCAGTTTTTCATAGTTTTATTTTCTTCTATGCATAAAGGCAGAATTAGAGGTTAGACAGTGAGATAACAGAACACTTAAGTGTTGTTTCATTAAGAAAATCAGCTAACTATACAAAAGAGAAACAACATAAAATAATAACTTATCCGGAAATACAGTACAGTCAGCTTGAACCGCACGGCGTATGAGCCTTTTGGATTTACTAAGAGGTGATTTTCCAAAAGATCATTGGACCGACAATGCACCTTCCTTTTTAAGAATTACAGTCTGCCTTTGACTGACTGGTTCTAACCTGTTATGATTCTGAGTCTCTTGCTGAATGCTTGCTGCTAATAAATAGTGATTAGCATTGCAGCTATCATTTAAAAGAGCAGCCAGCATAAAGCTAACAGATACGTGCCATACATTGACACAGTATGGGTTAATTGTAAATAATGATTCCCATGCACTTTTCTGATAGAAATCAATTTATTTGTTAAGAAGTGGCATTATAAAAAGACGAAATCTACCCCAATGCGTCTTGCTACAGTACAGTATCCTACTAAGAGGCCATTCTTCTTTTGTAAGCCTGGGTAGTCAGTTTCAATAAACTATTTAATTGCTAGGATCATTGTAGCCATACTTGATCTTGTGGTAGTCAGAGCCAGTTTCAGAAAAGGTCACTTGAGGGGATTCCTTATTTTTCCTTCTTCAATCCATAGTGATGCTAAGTATGTATCCATAACAATCCTGCAGATTGAAGTCAGCTGCACCAGCATAAACCAATGGATTACATTTTGAATTTCTTGAGACTTTTTAAGTGAGTTACTTACTGCCCTAACCCAGCTGACTCATTGGGGCTCTTAGCAATTTTTACAGGACGAATGGAAACTTGGCTGAAATTGACCCTGCATGGAGAAACCCCAGTCTCATTCAACACAATGTTAAACAAAGTCCAAATAGGGGTTATAAGAGATAATTTTCACTGTAGTGCATCCATTGAAGGTTCCATTCTTATTGCATACCATTGACCAAGGTTAGCTATTCAGAGACAATGAGGTCTGCATATGCTGGAGATCAGAGTTGAGAGTGTGTTGCTGGAAAAACACAGCACGTTAGGCAGCATCTGTGGAGCAGGAAAATTCACGTTTCGGGCCGGAGCCCTTCATCAGGAATGAGGCTGGGAGCCTCTGGGGTGGAGAGATAAATGAGAGGGGGGTGGAGCTGGGGAGAAGGTAGCTGAGAGTGCAATTGGTGGATGGAGGTGGGGGTAAAGGTGGTAGGTCGGAGAGGAGGGTGGAGCGGATAGGTGGGAAGGAAGATTGACAGGTGGGACAGGTCATGAGGGCGGTACTGGGCTGGAAGGTTGGACCTGGGGTAAGGTGGGCGGAGGGGAAATGAGGAAAATGGTGAAGTCGACATTGATTCCCTGGAGTTGAAGGGTTCCGAGGCAGAAGATAAGGCGTTCTTCTTCCAGGCATTGTGTGGTGTGGGAGTGGCGATGGAGGAAGCCCAGGACCTGCATGTCCTCGGCGGAATGGGAGGGGGAGTTGAACTGTTCAGCCATGGGGTGGTGGGGTTGATTGGTGCGGGTGTCCCGGAGATGTTCTTTAAAGCACTCTGCGAAAGGCGTCCAGTCTCCACAATGTAGAGGAGACTGCACCGGGAGCAACGGATACAATAAATGAAGTGTGGAAGTGTGGGTGAAACTTTGATGAATGTGGAAGACTTCTTTGGGGCCTTGGACGGAGGTCAGGGGGGAGGTGTGGGCGCAGGTTTTGCAATTCCTGCGGTGGCAGGGAAAGGTGCCAGGTAGGGAGGGTGGCTTGTTGGGGGACGAGGACCTGACCAGGTGGTTGCAGAGGAAACGGTCTTTGCGGAAAGCAGATAGGGTGGGGAGGGAAATATATCCCTGGTGATGGGGTCCATTTGTAGATGTGGACCTCCTACAAATGTCCACCTACAAATGGACCCCACCACCAGGGATATATTTCCCTCCCCACCCCTATCCTCTTTCCACAAAGACCGTTCCATCCGCGACTACCTGGTCAGGTCCATGCCGCCCCCAACAAGCCATTGTTCCTCCTGGCACCTTGCCCTGCCACCGCAGGAATTGCAAAATGTGGGCCCACACCTCCCCCCTTTAAAGTACAGAGCATTTTAGAGAACATCTCTGGGACACCCGCACCAATCAATCCCACCGCCCCATGGCTGAACATTTCAACTCTTCCTCCCACTCTGCCAAGGACATGCAAGTCCTGGGCCTCCTCCATCGCCACTCCCTTACCACCCGATGCCTGGAGGAAGAACACCCTATCTTCCGCCTCGTATCCCTTCAACCCCAGGGCATCATTGTGGACTTCACCAGTTTTCTCATTTCCCCTTCCCCCACCTTACCCCAGTTTCAACCTTCCAGCTCAGCACCGCCCTCATGACCGGTCCCAACTGTCAATCTTCCTTCCCACCTATTCGTTCCACCTTCCTCTCTGACCTATCACCTTTAACCCCACCTCCATCCACCAATTGCACTCTCAGCTACCTTCTCCCCAGCCCCACCCCCTCCCATTTAACTCTCCACCCCCGAGACTCCGAGACTCATTCCTGATGAAAGGCTGCGGCCCGAAACATCCGCTCCTCGGATGCCGCCTGACCTGCTGTGCTTTTCCATCAAAACACTCTCAACAAGGTTAGCTATTGTATATTTCAATGCAAATTACTTTTTAGGGAAACAACTGTTTTCTCCTTCATGGGCATGAAGGTCATATTGTGCAGTAAAGCACCTACCACCAGTCTCGATAAAATCTCCGATCTCCAAACCGCATCAGCTCAGCAATAAAGTTCAAAGTTGAATGGAAAAACCAATGGAAAAATATGAGCCACATGAAGTGATTGGGAATCTGGAGGAGAAAACAAGTATTACTGGATATTCTTTAATCTAATATTTTTTGCTAGGTGCTTATTTAAATAGCCATGAAAACAGGTCATTCTGTACTGCTCTCCTGTATTATATATTTTCAGTTCTTTTGTTGCTTTGATATTGCATGCACCAGCTCACTTGCACTAGAAAACTGACATTGACATGGACATTGTTACAGAGACTATTATATCAATGTAACCTGTAAATAGTTGCTCACAGACAAACTAACTATTTCTTGTTTTGTGTAAGAAACTCTTCTAGTTAAATTAGCACATAATTGCCTCTATCATATTAGATGAAGCAAACCCTATAGATCCCTAGACTTAAAGGAGATAACGGTAGCAAATCTACTACAGGTGAGATGCAGACTCAGAGCATACAACAAAGGACTATGGTCATATTATTCAATATTTAAATATTCAACAGTGCCAGTCAAGGCACAATAGAATCCCTTGTGAACTGAACTAGATATTGTATTTTTAAAAAAATACCCTCAAACATATTTCTTCACTGATTGTGAATCTGAATGAAAATATATTTCGTAGCGTGAAGCTGCATGCGTATCCCGTCAAAATTTGTTTTATAATTCTTCATTAAGTAGATTGAATTGCCTTGGGGTGTTTAACTATGTTAAAGGTGTTTCCTACTATAGCTAATAAAGAAGTTAAAGATCGCATTAGAGCAAAGGAATTGTCTTAAAAGGATGCCAGAAAAAGTGATAGGTCTGAGGATTTGGAGCCCAGCATAATATGACCAAGAAGCTAATAAATAAATGGAATATGAATGCAAACTAGCTAAACACATAAAAGCAGAGAGTAAAAGCTTCTTTTGGTATTTGAAAAGCAAAAGATTAGTCGGACAAATGTGTGTCTATTATACTATCACTGTAAAGCTGCAGCAAAGACACTTTGTGCTCAGGGACATACACACATCTCACAAACTGGATTGGGCTGGACCTCTTCAGTCACTGCCTTAGCGTTCATTGTGAGCATACCTGAATGCTCACAGCATCTTTGCTTTGCCTTTTTGTGCTTTGCTCCTTCATCTATATTACTAATGTCATGCTGTGCCAGGTACCATAGAAACAATGTCTGGCCTCAGTCCAGTTAATAGGAATAGCTTCTGTCAGGGAATCCCAGCACTGTAAGTCATCATAGCCTTCAATACCAAACCAGACCCCACTCAGGGCAGTCAGAGACAGGGGTATCCTCTGCTCAAAATGATGAGGAGCTGTATCATGGGCAGCACAATACCTGTCTTGAGTTTTTCTGCCCTAATGTGGGCTGGTTTCCTCGTATGAGAGACGACCAAGTATTAAAGAAGAGGAAAGTGGGTGGGACAGCTGTTACTGTATTGTGATGGGAGGTTTCCTGAGTAAATGAGTAGTCAGCACAGAGGGTATGCAGCATTAGTGCAGGTGCCGTTTGGGTAGGTAAGTGTGATGTTACAGGAATTAGTGGTAGAGTGTGATCCTTAGTGAGAAATGGATGCATTAGCAGAAATAGAGTTTGTTGAGGCATTGGAGAGAGATATTGTACTAACCTTGGATTGCTGAAGGTCATTGACCTTCTTCCTTCAGTACTGGACATTCCTCCAGAAGCCTGAGACTGCTTCAACAGAGGTGGCAATTTTGGACAAGGATGGCATAGTCTGTGTTGTAGTCTCTACTGCTTATCCAGGGGAAGGGAAAGCCTTGCCCATGTACCACCCCATTGAGTAGGGTATGCAGGACCATGCCTGCAAAGTGGAGCGAGGATTTCCCTCTGTCAGCCATGTCTGCGGCAAATGTTAAGGTAGTTCTAGACTAACAGTGTCTGCCTATGTGTACAATGGTTTTAACAGTGGCGCTGGTAAGAGGAATGCCAGTCAATTCTGAGATCTCCAGTGAGCAGCAGGTTGCTGTCGGAATGGAGCCTCGTAAAATGGTGTGGAAATAGAGCTTGATTCTCACTGTGACGGCTCAAATGGCAATTAACGTTTTGAATTTGGTAAGACATGGTGAGAAAAGATGCTCTGCATTATGGTAAAATTTACTTTACCAAACTCAATTAGAGTTGCACTTGGTTGAAAAAAACATAAGATCGCACTCTTTGTGGATGGCTTCACAGAAGAAGACATGGAAAGCCCCTTAGAAATACTAGCCAATGAAGGGGCTTGTCAAACTGAGGAATAATCACCTTAAATCTGTGTCTCCTTGTAATTAGCCTCTCTACTAGGGAAAACAGACCTTACCTGTTCGCACTGGCCAAGCCCCTCATTATTTTGTATAATTCAATTAAGTCACCCCTCGACCTCTTCTGTTCTAAAGAAATCACCTGAAACATCCTCACATTTTCTTCAGAACTGCAGTTTTCAAGCCCTGGTAACATTCTTGTAAATGTCCTCTGTACTCTCTTGCGAGCAGTTATGATTTTCGAATAACAATGACTATACACAAAACTCCAGCTATGACCTAATCAGTATTCACTGCTTTTGTATTCAATACTTCTTCCAATGCAGGAAAAGTTCTCATGCTTTCCTTTATCTCTCTGCCCTGACACCTTCAGGTACGTGGATACTCCATGACATTTCACCTGCCCTACTCCTCTCATTATCCATGTATGTGTATTAATTTGATTTGTTTGCCCTTCCCAAATACATAACCTTGCATTTCTCCAATTTATTTCCATTTGCCAGTTTTCTGTTTACTCAACCAAACCAGTATTGTCATCCTGGAGGGTGTCATGTGAATATGCTCATAAGTTATTTTGATAGGTAAGGTAAGCAAAAGGAGAATGTATTAGTGGTTGCAACACAGAGTGAAGAATCAAATTCAGATAATTCTGAATTGTTCATTCCTTTAAATTAAATTAGACAATGAGGGAGGTAACTCAAAAATTTGGATTAATTATTGAGTTACCTCCCAGAGGAAAATCAAAATGACCTGATGGAGTTTCTACAATCACGGAAGGAGATATATGGGAATAAGCTGGGAAATACTAATCTAATTATGCATGATACTGATCTCAGAAGTGCAGTTCCAATTAAGCATTTATAGATTTCCACTTATAGATTTAACACTCAAAAGTTGGCACGAATCAATAAAAGATTAAACACATGTCCAAAGACAATATAATTGAAGTGAGTTGTAGCGAATGCAGCTCACCCATATTTATATTACCAAAACCCACAGATGGTACCCAACGATTATATGTGGACTATTGCAAAGTCAATGCAATTATGAAATCTGATTTAAATCCTATTCCACATCTGGAAGACTGTATTGAAAAGGTGGGACAAGTAACTTATACTCCTAATTCAGTTTTACTCAGAGGATATAGGCAGGTGTCTAAAACAGTGGAGGAAGTTTTAGCTTTGTGATGCCACGGATGCTGCCTGAATTGCTGTGCTCTACTAGCACTACTGATCCAGAATCTGGTTTCCAGCATCTGCAGTCATTGTTTTTACCTTGTACCAGTTTAAAATCATGCCATCTGGTAAGAAAACTGTGCCAGCCACAAATAAAGACTAGCCAATAAAGTCATTTCGGGATGATCCAACTGTGGATGTACATTGACGATCTGGTGATTTTCAGTCACACATGGAAGGAACATGAAGCATCTATCAGAATTGTTCGATTGATTTTGGTAGACAGGCTTGGTGATAAATCTGGCTGAGAGTGAGTTCACAAAAACCAAGTCACGTTCCTGGGCTATGTCACTGGACATGGAAAGATGGTCCCATGAAATGTGAAAACGAAGATTATTGGGGAATTTCCCATACCATTGATGAAGAGGGAAGTACTGTTATTCCTGGGACTCAGTGTTCTTTTATCTAAAGTTTGTACTTAATTTTAGCAGTGTGGTTGCTCCACTGACTGACATGTTGAAGAAGTGCAGAAAGGTTCAGTGGACAAATGAATGTCAGAAGGCATTTGACAGTCTGAAAGCAATGTTGACTATTGCCCCAGTGTTAGCCACACCTAACCACACAAAGCTATTCAAGGTGACTATTAATACAAGTGATGTATCCATATTGTATTTGTGCAAGAAGATAATTAGAAGATAGAAAGACATATTGGATATTTTCCCAGAACATTTAATAAACATCAACCAAAATATTCCATGATTGAGAAGGAGACCTTGAGTTTGGTGTTGGCATTGCAACATTTCAATATTTATATTGCCAATAATGTGGCTGAGACAATTGTATATATTGATTAAAACCCCTTCAAGTTTTTGTAAAATTTTAAGATAAAAAATCCATACTATTTCGATGGAGTTTATTATTGCAGCCATTCAATTAGAAAATCATACAGATGGCAGGATGAGAGAGCATTACTGCTGATGCATTGTTGTGACTATGATGAAAGAAGATAGAAGTGTTCTGTGGCTGATAGAAAAGGACTGAAATGAACGGTTGTAGTGAATGTTTGCATGCATTGAGTCACTGTCATGTATATGTATTCTGGTATACTAATATAGGACTAAAGGTTTTTAAAAATGAGCTTTGTTCATTGAAGTTTTTTTTTTAAGTGTGGAGGTGTGACAATGCTACAGCTTTTAAGAGATGTATTTTGTCCTGGATTTTTTTGAAGAGAGGTTTTAAGACACAAGTGGTGAGCTGTCTATTTGAATCCAAATAGACCTTGTGAGCTTGTGAGACCTTGGTGTTTTTTTTTAAGTTGGAACAATAGAAACAGCCTGAATTGGGGTCAAGCTCCCACAGAACCAGGCAATTTATTTTTAGTTTTTTTGGTCACAGCTGCTGGGGTCTTTCAAGCTGGATGTGGAAGCTGTTTTTCCTCTCATTACTATAGCTAAAAGCTGGGGTTCTCTTCTTGCTGCTAGAATTGCTTGTGAGCCAATCTATTTTACTGAATTTGCCTTTGCCTAGGGTGTGTTAATGGGATGTTTCTATATTGAAACAGTTACTGTTAAATCTATTGTTCTGTTAAGTTTTCCAATAGAATTGTTATTCCCCTTCTTTCATTTGTTGTATTTTAACTATTTGGTGTATCAATGAAGTGTGTTTTGCTTCGGGATTGGTAATTTGACCAATCAAATTGCATCCGGAATGCCTTTAAAATAAGAAACAGTTATGTCTGAGCTATCTTGTTAATATATTTCGAGGGGGTTTAGTCTGGTCCACAGAACCTACTCTTAGCAAGAGAATGCTGTTTATTCCTGACTAATCATGACTTTTCAAGTAACAATTATTCCAATCCCTCAGTGTTGATTCTTGTGATTGTCCCACATCAAGGTTAGATTGACTGGTGTATAGTTTTTTGGCCCATCCCTCATAACTTTTCAAATAATGGTAAAATGTTTGCAGATCTTCAATTCTCTGGTACCTCACTTGTATTTTCTTTTTGAAATAAAGCTCAGCATTTAATTTGCCTTCTTATCAGCTGCTGAACTTGTATGCAAGCATTTTGTGATTTATGCAAAAGTATCTCTATAGCCTTACACAGTCTTTCTCCACTTAAGTAATATTCAGCTCCACTATTTTTCCTGCCAAAGTACATAACTTTACATTTTCACATATTCCAACTGCCAAGTTTTTTTGGCCACACACTTAACCTGTCTATATCCCTCTACAGACTCTTTGTGCCTCCTCACAATTTGCTTTCCTACCTATAGTGCATCCACTTCCCAAATCCAAATCATCAATTGTACATAATTATTGCCTCAGCACTGATCCCTGTGGTACTCCGCTAGTTACAGGTTGCCATTCTGAAAACGCACCCCTTATCCCAACTCTCTGTCTTCTATGAATTAGCTAATTTTCCACCTATGCTAATGTACTACCGCCAGTACATGGGTTCTTATTAAGTAGCCTAATGTCCTTTAGGAAATGCCTCTGGAAAATCAAATATATTACATCCACTGTTCCCCTTTAACTACATTACTTGAAATTCTAATAAATTTATCAGGCGTATTTTCCCCTTCAAGAACCTGTGTATTAATGTATTACATATTTCTAAAAATATGTAATACATTAATACATCCTTTGTAACAGATCCCTGTATTTTCCCAATAACATGTTAAGCTTAGCGAGTTTTGAGAAGATTTGTAGCTCAGGTTGGGGTTCTGGATGTAGGTTTGCTCGCTGAGCTGGAAGGTTCATTTCCAGACGTTTCATCACCCTACTGGGTAACATCTTCAGTGGGCCTCTGGGCGAAGCACTGTTGATAATACCTGCTTTCTATCAAATGTTTGGGTTTCTTTGGGTTGGTGATATCATTTCCTGTGGTGACATCATTTCCTGTTCTTTTTCGCAGAGGGTGGTAGATGGGGTCTAACTCGATGTGTTTGTTGATTGAGTTCCGGTGGGAATGCCATGCTTCTGGAAATTCTATTGCGTGTCTCTGTTTGGCTTGTCCTGGAATGGGTGTGTTGTCCCAGTTGAAGTGGTGTCCTTCTTCAACTGTACGTAAAGATACTAGTGAGAGCGGGTCATGTCGTTTTGTGGCTAGTTGATGTTCATGTATCCTGGTGGCTAGTTTTCTGCCTGTTTGTCCAATGTAGTGTTTGTTACACTCCTTGCATGGTATTTTGTAAATAACATTAGTTTTGCTTGTTGTTTGCAAAATACTTCTGCAAAACTAATGTTATTTACAAAACAAATACTGTGCAAGGACTGTAACAAACACTACATTGGACAAGCAGGCAGAAAACTAGCCACCAGGATACATGAATATCAACTAGCCACAAAACGACATGACCCTCCCTCACTAGTATCCTTACATACAGATGAGGAAGGACACACTTCGACTGGGACAACACATCCATCCTAGGACAAGCCAAACAGAGACAAGCACGAGAATTCCTAGAAGCATGACATTCAAACTGGAACTCTAGCAACAAACACATCGAGTTAGACCCCATCTTCCACCCCCTGAGGAAAAGAACAGGAAATAACATCACCACTGGAAATGATGTCACCACAGAAAATGACATGACCAACCCAAAGAAACCCAAACATATAAATAGAAAGCAGGAATTATCAATAGTGCTTCACCTGGAGGCCCACTGAAGATATTACGTAGTAGGGTGATGAAACATCTGGAAATGAACCTTCCAGCTCAGCGAGCAAACCTACATCCAGAACATGTTAAGCTGGCCTATACTTCCTTTTTCTGTCTACTTCCCTTTTTGAATGAAGGTGTTACATTGGCAGTTTTCCAATTCTCAGAACCTAAGGATTTTTGGAGGATTACTACCAATATATCTAATATCTCTGTATCTTCCTTTAATATCCTGGGATACATCCCATCAGGTCTAAGAGACTTAATGGCTTTTAGCTCTATTAGTTTCCCTAGCACTTTCTTTAATCATTGTTAATTACATTTACTTCCTCTCCCTCTTTTTGCTTGACTGTGTATTATTTTTGGAAGGCTATTAGTATCCTCTACAGTGAAGACCGATTGTAAAATACATATTCAACTCTTCTGCCATTTCCTTATTCTCATTTTTTATTTCTCCAGCATTATTCTCATGTATTGGACATAGTGCAGAAAAAGGTTCATGAAAATGGTTCCAGGGTGGAGAAACTTCAGTCATGAGGACAGATCTGAGAAGTTTAGAATGTTTTCCTTAGAGAACAGAATGCTGAGAGTAGACCTGACGGAAGTTTTCAAAAGTATAAGAGATTTGGAAAACGTTCCTCCTTGTAGAAGATTGAGAAACAAAGGTCACAGTTTAAAAGCATTTTGCAAAAGAACAAATGCAAGGTGAGAAAAAAATATTTTCATACAAAGAGTGATTTGAATTTGGAATGTGTTTTCTGGAATTGCAGTGGAGGGAAGTTCATTCTATTTTTGTGTTCATTCATGGGTTGTGGGTGTCGATGGTTGGGGAAGCTTTTATTCGGCATCCCTAATTGCCTTTGAACTGAGTGGCTTGTTAGGCAATTAAGAATCAACCATATTGCTGTGAGTCTGGAATCACTGTTGGAATATTGCATGCAATTCTGGTCTCTTTCCTATCGGAAAGAATTTGTGAAACTTGAGAGGGTTCAGAAAAAATTGACAAGAATATTACCAGGGTTGGAGGATTTGAGCTATAGGGAGAGGTTGAATAGGGTGGGGCTATTTTCCCTGGAATCTCGGAGGCTGACGGGTGACCTTATAGAGGTTTATAAAATCATGAGGGGCATGGATAGGATAAATAGACAACGTCTTCTCCCTGGGGTGGGGGACTCCAGAACTAGAGGGCATGGGTTTAGGGTGAGAAGGGAATGATATAAAAGAGACCTAAGAGGCAACCTTTTCATTCAGAGGGTGGTAGATGGAATGGAGCTGCCAGACGAAGTGGTGGAGGTTAGTACAATTGTACCATTTAAAAGGCATCTGGATGGGTATATGAACAGGAAGGATTTGGAGGGATATGGGCCGGGTGCTGGCAGGTGGTATTAGATTGGGTTGGGATAGCTGGTCGACATGGATGATTTGGACCGAAGGGTCTGTTTCCGTGCTGTACATTACTATGACTCTAAGACATGCTGGCTAGATCACATAACATTGGCAGATTTTATTCCCTAAAGGACATTAATGAGCCACCTTCTTTTTAACCACAACCTACAATGGTTAAATTAGATGGAATCTTCCCAGACACTAAGCAATGTGGGCTTTCACATATTTGGGAGAAACACATGAGATTGGCAGTGAAGAGCAGCTTCCAGTCATTGACAGCAAAATGTTCCATTTTTCAACGAAATGCTGAACAGCAAGACAAGATTCTTGCTAGTTAGCAGTAAAAAGTCTATTTGCATGCATTGACATCCTCATTATTATATCAACTTGCCTCATTGATATGCAGCTGCCTATTCTCCCACCTGCCAGGTTGGAAATAGTCAGCAACAATTGTCGACATGAAAGTGGGAACAGTCATCTAGCTCCTTCAGCTTGCTGCCTGTTTCTTCTGACCTCCATCAGTCACTAACATCTCAGGGCACATTCCATGGGTAGCACTCACATCCAAAAGGACCTCCAGATTCCCATCAACAATTACGCTCTGTTTACGCTCTGTTCAACATGCCCATGACAAATAAAATTAGCCATGAATGTCAGCTGCAGACTACTGTTGGAGATCAGTTACATGGCATGTTCAAACCAGAAATTGATAGACTTCTAGAAACTAATGATATAATATGGAGGTAGTGCAGGATGGTGGATAATCAGACTTGGTTTAGCTGAATAGTGAAACAAGTTCAACTAACCAAATGACCAATTCCTTTCTAAAATGTAATTTATTGTTTTGTTAAGACATTTGATTTCAATTTCCAAGATTAGAGTCAGAAAACTTTACTTACAAATCTTCTCAAAACTCATTTACTTACATAGCTCAATTTCACTCCTATTTCCAAATAACCCATCACATTTATGGGTAGGATCTTGATTTTGCAATTATATTATCTTTCTTTCTTGATAACTTTTATCTGTAAAAGCAAACCTCTCACAACTTCCTTTTCACCCCAAGCATAAACCAACACTTTATTGGGTTTTGTTTTAAAGCTGACTGTTACCAAATGTCTTCCTATGGTCTTATGGTCCTGCTTCTTCCATTCACATCAATTCCAGGATTCGCGATGGTGTCCTCATGAATAAGTTGCGCTTGCCACATTAGGAATTATGACTTAACTGGGAAGACTTTGACGGTAATAGTATCCCACTTTTCTACAAGTCATTCTACAATGTAAAAAATTCCAATGTGACCACAAAATGATCAATTTGCCTGCATGACCGATATTAAGGAAAATCGACATCAGATTTTGTTAGTGACAGAAAAATAACTATTTATTGTAACACACAACTATAACAAAAAGCCTATAAAAGAAAGTATTGCTAATCTGCTGCTATGGAACTTAAACTATACTCTTTAAAGAGCCCAAATGAACAAACTAAATAAATTAAGACAAACCCAAGATACATGGTTTAACACAGGTACTATGGATGGGGAAAGAATATAGATAAGGCAAATGGAATTCTGAGGATTGAAGGGCCAGATTCCAAAGATTGGTTAAATGAAATCACATTGTCCTTTTGACTTGTGACACCAATGACACACTGCTGTCTGTAGGATAATGGTTGTTTTTGAATCGATAGTTGAAACTTTATTGCTGGAACAGCACAGCAGGTCAGGCAGCATCCAGGGAACAGGAGATTCGACGTTTCGGGCACAGGCCCTTCTTCAGGAATGAAGAAGGGCCTGTGCCCGAAACGTCGAATCTCCTGTTCCCTGGATGCTGCCTGACCTGCTGTGCTGTTCCAGCAATAAAGTTTCAACTTTGATCTCCAGCATCTGCAGACCTCACTTTCTCCTCTTTGAATCGATAGTCTTTTCTTGTTTGAACTTATTCCTATAAATTTTCTTTGCTTCCTATCTTTTTCCCAAGAGAGTGACAGAATAAAGAGATGGATGCTTTCAGTTGCAGACTTTTTATTCTCTCTGCCGACCTGACACTTATACCTCAGCCAGAGGGCTTTTGTCAGACAGAATTTCCTAACTTCAAAAGACTCTTGATGCCACTCAAGTCTTAGATTCCCTCCCTCACTGCATCAAAAACAACATTGTATTGCATAGTTCAAAAATGCGTAGCAATTAATTTTCAAGTTGCAAAACATTTCTGGTCCTTCAGTTAAGAAGCAATACACTTCCAATTTGTGTTATAGTCACAAAATAGAAAAATATGTGGCCTTTTGCATAAGTGTACATACTGGTTGGTTACCTTAGATGAAAGCTGATGAATTACTTAATATCTTTGTGTAATGGACTCTCAACATGTTACTCTAAAATGGTATGAGTTGTGATATCCCAAGATCAGTCTCATTCCAGCCTTAACACATGTTTTTAAACTCGTAGTCTTTTAAATTGTGAAAATTCATTTTATTTTAAAACATTTTCTGTGAAAAAAATAAACTAAAAATTTTACTTAGATTTAACTTCAATCAAAAAGATCTGTTTTAAGTTGTTATCAGGCTCACATCATTGAAATAAAGACCATTCATAAATATTAAATATAAAAGACAGCATATGACCCTGGTGTGATGCAAGGTGATTTCGATTATTATGCCATCAACTAAATTGCAAGCATTGAAGTAAGTCAGTATAATTGCAGAATGGCTTGGAGATGTTTAAAAACCTCACCTTCTACAGTCATGACAAACAAAAAGATTGATATATATAAAATATTGAATGGTTAAGACAAAGTATACAACTAAATGCTATGTTGAAATAAAGCTGAAACTAGTCATACCAGATAAATTGCTTAATGTAGGATTATGTGCTAAGCAAGGTAGTAGACATCTAGGTATTTACAGTACTTAGAGCATTTTTAAACTGGGACAGCTGAATAATAGAGGGATAAACAGGTCAATGACCTGTTTTCATCCTTAGCCTTCCTAATTTTCTTAGGATATTGCATTAAACAATCACTGTATATGGATATGAACTTTACCAGAAATCTGCTGAGTGTCAGTGGTCATCAAAGTTCATTGAGGGATTCTTCTCATTAGGCCTCATTAGGATTTTCTCATGTGATCATCTCAAACTTGGCTTAATGATTAGTTATCACATCCTTATGATACCCTCCTGTCCAATGCTAACACTTGCTTTCGCTGGAAGTACTCAGCAATGCCAGGATATACTGACTTCTCTCGCAGTGATGACATATTCAAAAGACCACTACACACTCAGTCAAGTATTAGCAGCCTGGATCCACCCAGCTTAGCGATTTACACCCCACAAGTAGCAGACAAGGGGAAATTGGCATCCTGGTTTCAGGTATTCCCAAGACCAGTAGAAAAGCCACTGAGTTGAGTGCAGTCTCCACAGTGTGGACAAACACTCAGCAGCGTAAGAAGAACATCAGTGACTTCTCTTCTTTTCCAGGGTAAGTGTAACCATCTGTTCTCTGCTATTTTACATGCTATCCCAGCATCCAGCAAGGCTCATGCTCGACCATGGTACACCTTTCTTCACTAGCTCAGCTCCCCAAACCATCTATATAGTTAAATCTGCATTGCCTGCTCAAATGTAACACTTCATCTTTCCCCTACCTGCACCAGCACTAACAACTATGCCACTTTCAACTCACTAAATCCCTCTCTTTCTTCCATTATACAAGAAACTAGCCAATAGAGGCAGTCCCCATTCTTGTGCTGACTCTCCCATTACCCCCACTGTGAATCTATTATTATCATTAACATCTACTCTTTGGTGACACTTCCTCTCTTTTGTCTCCTGTAGGTACGAACGGTATATCCATGGTCTCAGCAGTTAAGAGGGCAGCCATGCAAGATATCCCCTGCTCCACCAAACAGCTGGGATGCTGAAACTTGGTGGAATGCTGTCCAGAGTAAAGTCCAGAGCACCTGCTGGTCAATCCATCACTGCCATGTCTCTGCATCTGGTCAAGAAAGAAACATTACAGGTCACTGGCACTCAGAGAACTGCTGGAGACCAAGCACCTGGTCAGTCTCACACAGGCGAGGACCCCATGGTATTGGCAATTCAGAACTTCAGACAAATGCACAAGCAGAGAGACCATGGAGTTCAGGTGCACGATTTTCTGAAAGAGGAGTCACATGTAGACAGGTCAGTGAAGAAGGCTTTTGGCACACTGGCCTTCATCTGTCAGGGCACTGAGTATAGAAGTTGGGAAATTATGTTGCAGTTGTACAGGACGTTGGTGAGGCCGCACTTGGCATATTGTGTTCAGTTTTGGTCACCTTGCTATAGAAAGGATGTTATTAAACTGGAAAGAGTGCAGAAGAAATTTACAAAGATGTTGGCAGAACTGAGTTATAGGGAGAGATTGGACAAGTTAAGTCTTTTTTTCCTTAGAGCATAGGAGACTGAGGCGATGGGGGGGTCTTATTAAATGTATAAGATTGTAAGAAGCATGGACTCGATGACTAATCTGCTGCAGATGTATAACAACCTGCATTCCATCACTTCAGCCATTGGGGCAACAAAGGATGAAGAAACGTGACCTCATTCCAGGTGTCCCTTCATTACAAGGAGACAGGGTGGTGCCAGTAGGCACCAAGACAAAGACAGAGCCAAATATGCACCCCAGAAATTGCTTCTCAAGTCACTCCAGAGTTGCTTGGACCTTTTACCTCCACCTTGCCTGCCACCATCAACCCTGTGGGAATTAAGACCAAAGAAAGGTGCAGCTGCATCTATGCAGGACACAAATCTGAACCCTGTAGCCACAAATGCTCCTTGGGTCACATGACAAAACCTCCATAGCCAATAGTCTCCTTTCTAGAAAGTCTACGTCATTGGTAGACTTTACTCTGGACAGCATTCCCACCGAGTTTCAGCATCTCGTGCAGTTGCAGAATCCATGACTGTACTCAGATACAGCTGGAAGGAAAAAATGAGTTCCTGAGGGCTCACAGACAGCATAGGTGACATGTCATAGTAAGTGAGTTTTAACATTTAGAGTCACATTGTCCAACAGCACATAGGCAGGCCCTTTGGCCCAAACTGGTCCATGCCTGACCAAAATGTCCATCCACTCTAACCCCATTTCCCTGCACTTGGCCCATATCCTTCTGAACCTTTCCTATCCATGCATTTGTCCAAATGCCTTTTAAATATTGTTAATGTACCTGCCTCAATTCATTCTGTGCCAACCCCTGTGTAAAAAGGTTGCCCCTCAGGTTCCCTTTTATTTTTTCTCCTTAACCTTAAACTAATGTCCACTCGTCCTCGATTTGCAACTCTGGGACAAAGATTTAGTGCATTCACCCTAACCAAGCCTCTCATGATCTTATGCTTCACCTCTATAAGGAGTATTAATTCCAATGGTACATACCCATTTACCTGTAGCTATAATCTAATTATTTGTAATAATTCAGCTTCATTTATCAGTGTCCATTTAATGATGTTTTTGAAGGACCTCACATTGTCAAAATTGAAGAAGAAGTACTTAACTTGCTCATTTCAGGTATGAATCCAAACATTTGAAGGGAAGTGTGCAGTAAATGGCAGAACCCTTTGTAGCATCAACATACTGAGGGATCTAGCCATATAGGTTCACAGTTTTTGTTGCAAACATTTCGTCCCCTGGCTAGGCGACATCATCAGTGCTTGGGAGCCTCCTGCGAAGCGCTTCTTTGATGTTTCCTCCGGTGTTTATAGTAGTCTGTCCCTGCCGCTTCCGGTTGTCAGTTTCAGCTGTCCGCTGTAGTGGTTGGTATATTGGGTCCAGGTCGATGTGTTTGTTGATGGAGTTTGTGGATGAATGCCATGCCTCTAGGAATTCCCTGGCTGTTCTCTGTCTGGCTTGCCCTATGATAGTAGTGTTGTCCCAGTCGAATTCATGTTGCTTGTTGTCTGCGTGTGTGGCTACTAAGGATAGCTGGTCGTGTCGTTTCGTGGCTAGTTGATGTTCATGTATGCGGATTGTCAGCTGTCTTCCTGTTTGTCCTATATAGTGTTTAGTGCAGTTCTTGCATGGGATTTTGTACACTACATTGGTTTTTTGTTGAAGTTGCGCGGGTATCCGTTTTTGGCGAATACCTTGTATAGGTGTTCCTCTTCTTCTTTTTGCAGTTCTGGTGTACTGCAGTGTGTTGTGGCCCTTTTGAATAGTGTCCTGATGCAGCTTCGTTTGTGTGTGTTGTGGTGGTTACTTTCATAGTTTAGGACTTGGTCTGTGTGTGTGGCTTTCCTGTATACCCTTGTAGTGAATTCTCCGTTCGGTGTTCTCTGTACCATCACGTCTATATTGGATGCCAATGTCTTTGGGTATAGGGTGCATGCAGGTGCTGCCCATGGAATGGATATAGATGTTGCTGCTGGATGTCCATATTGGAGGTCTGAAGGTGCAAGTGGCAAACTAGAGATGCCAGGTACCTGCTTAAACATTCATGTCGAAAATTTGTAACATCTAGTTCTTATCCCATAAATGGGGAAATTGGAAGACTGCATATTAATGAGGTGAGATTAAGTTGCAATGAGAGTGATAATGAATGTTAATCCCCATTATAGGCCTCCCTTTGCTCACCAGCAAGAATCTTGTTTTGATTTCTTGGATTGGTTGACTTTTTAGTCCTGACATCATGAAAGGTATTGCTTCACCTCTCGCCCATTTTTCCCAATTTTTTCTTGCCATAAACCCACATTGTTCAGGGCCTGGGAAGGTTACACCCCATCCCTGGTCATACAGGGTGCTGTATGCAAATAGGTCAGCTGACTGGTCTTAATAAATGCACTGAAGTGAACAGTTTTATGAAAAAAAGGATTACAAGCTGAAATAACTCCACCAAGGCCAGTATCCTGTCACCAAGTCAATCTTTATTTACACATGTATAGAACATGACATTGAACCAGCTAGCTCAGAACTGGCACCCGGAGACAGCAGAACCCTTGACACTCCGGTTTATTTTTTTTTCTTTTATCAAGTTGAATCTTTCCCAACCATCTTTTTTTCCCCACCAAGCTTGGTCTGAAGTCTTTTACCACAATCAGTGGCAACTGACCCAGCTGCTTCTTATAAGAGACCAAAGTTTTGCCTCAATCTGTACAGGTTCCCCGGTGAAGGATCGCAGTCTCGCCAATGTCTTGCACAAGCTTCAGGATTGGGGTTCAGAGTGAATTTTGTTAAAGACTAGTTCTGCAATCTCTGAAAAGGCTGTGCAGGTTTGAACCTCCATCAGAACTCAGTGACTGGTTAACCAGAAGATAACTTTGATTGGTTCTGACTTGGATATTGCTAAGCATTTAAATGTTCCTGTGGGACTTTCCAGGATGTGTACTCTCCTGGACGCTGGCCAGATCTCTTAGTTCAGATCTAGTGGGACTCTTTTGCTGTCTCGAGTCTGCATACCAACAACAACTACAAAGCTTGCGGGCCCAGATCCTGAAGAGTCCCACACTCCGGTTTATATCTATCACCCAGAACTTCCTGATTGGACCAGGTTAACAGCCCCAATCAGGGAGCTCATATTCTATGAGGTCCTCCTGGCTGACCGAATTCTAATCACTACATCTCTACCCCTCTAAGTATTGGGATGTAGGCCTGTTCTTTTTACTATAGCATCTTCAGGGGCATTTTCGCACCAGGTCTGGTTCCTCTATCTTGGCCTCAGATACTAGCGGAATGTAGCCTGTAGCCTGTCTCCTGCGCCCAAAGCATCTTGGAGGAAATTCATCTTCTTCAGGTGGTAATGGCTGTGACATTGCCATGTCCATCTCATCCTCAGAGGTTTCTTTGAGGCTAGGCAGAAGGATGTTCTGAGAGGCTGGGTATGTTTTGCTCCTATTCCGTTTGCGAGGCTACAGATTTCAGGACTGTCTCTTATCCGAACTTTGTACATCAAGGGACCTGACCTCGCGTTGACCATGCCTTTTACCCACGCAGTGCCATTTCCATGGTTTCAACACCAAACATTGCACTCTGAAGTAAAGTGTCTCTCTCACTTAGCAGAGTCTTGTGACTGGCATTAGTGTTCCAGATGCTATTTCATTCTCCTCCGCCCCCTGTCCAGGAAGATCAGATTTAACTTAGTGTGGAGTCTTCTTGACGAATTAACTCTATGGATGTCCAACCACTTTGAATGGGCTAATGACTAAATGGCAATGACTAAAAACATACAGCCCTTGTAAAGACCAACATATTTGATTTGTAACCTACTCCAGGGTTTACTCAGCCATTAACACGAATGTGGGGAGCTGCTGATGGTAATATTTGTTCTTGTGGCACTCTGGACATTGCCCCACCAATGCAGTTACATCAGTATCCAGTCTTGGCCATCAGACATAACTTCTCGCCAATATCTTTATTTCAGAAACCCCTGAATGACTCTGGTGGAGTCCTGCTAGTATCTAACGGTGATCTTTGCTCAGGACAATTTCTCTTGCTCCCCATAGGCCCTTTTGTTTTCCCATCACCATCAGCTATTTTAGTTTTGCCAGAACAGAATCTTCATGTGTCTGCAGTCTAACATTGTCAATGGTGAATGGAAGGGTGTCCAGAAAGTTTAAAATCAGAAATGGACTCTTTCAGTGGTGGCACCAATGGTAGTATATCTGCTACAGGGAGGGAGCTCAAGGCATCCGCATTTGTTACTTGGCCTCCCAGTGTCCCAACTTGTAATTGTACACACTTAGAATGAGAGCAAACCGCTGAATTCAACCTGAAGCTATGGGTGGCATGGCCCTGTCCTCTTTAAGTAGCCCTAGCAGGGGTTTATAGTCTGTTACTATTACAAATTTACATCCATAAAGGTATTGGTGGAACTTTCTCATACCAAAGATGCCTGTCAAGTGATCGCTCAGTCATTAGCACTGCTGCCTCACAGTACCAGGGACCTGGGTTTGATTCCAACCTCAGGCAACTGTCTGCTTACAGGTTATTCCCATGTCTGCTGTGTGTTTCTGCCGGGTGCTCCGGTTTCCTTCCACAGTCCAAAGACGTGCATGTTAGGTGAATTAGCCATACTAAATTGCCCATAGTGTTCAGGGATATGAAGTTTAAGTGCATTAGCCACAGGAATTGCAGGGTTACAGGCTAGGGTGGAGGAATGGGTCTCGGTGGGATACTCTTCAGAGGGTCAATGTGAACTTGTTGTGTCGAATGGCCTGCTTCCACACTGTAGGGATTCTATGATCTGGATGTATTTTCATTCGGTATCAGCCAAAATTCAAGAAGCATACACTATTGGGCATTCCTCTCCATTGGGTCACTGGTGAGCCAACACCATGCTGATGCCGTAGGAGGAGGCATCGCATGTTTGCAATGCGTTTTGCTTGGGATCATAGTGTGCCAACACCTTAGATGACAATAACAATTCCTTCACTCCTCTAAAGGCTACATTTTGGCTATGAGACTATTTCCAAGGCTGATCCTTTTTCAATAGCAAATGTAAGGCTGCCAGGATGGAGGCCAGATTATGTATCAAATTCCCGTAATAATAATTCACCAGCCCAAGAAAGACCTAAGCTTCGGTGCAGACGTGGGAGCGGGGCAGCTTTGATCATCCTCACTTTATCTTCCAATGGGTGTAACCCCATTTTATCAACTCTGTAGCACAAGTAGGTCACTTGGGTGACTAGAACATATTTTTCCCTCCTAAGGCCTACACCGCCTTACAGAAACATTAAGCACTATGTCCAAGTTCTCTTAATGCTCTTTATTGGTCTTCTCAGTTATTATCACATCATCCACATAAATGGCAAACTGGGGTACACCTTGTAAAATGATCCCCATCATCTGCTGGAAAATGTCACAAGCTGATGACACCCCAAATGGCAGTCTCGTATATTGGTACAAATCCTTATGGTATTCATTGTAGCACGCTTCTAGGAATCCTCATCTAATTACAATTGGAAGTATGCATGGCTCATGTCCAACTTTGTGAAGCACAGCCCCCCCAGTCAATTTTGCATATAAGTCTCTATGCCAGGGATTGGGTATTTATCCAGCTCCAGAAAGCAGTTTACCATTTGTCTGAAATCCCCACAAAGGCGAATCACCCATTAAGCTTCACTATCGGTACAACCAGTCTTCAACAGCAGGATTAAATGAGTCAAACTTTCCAAATAGCAGCAGGATGCCAGAAATGCTTACCCCAACTCAAAGATGACTGTTGCGAGTGAATCTCTTAAGGGGCGTTTTCTCTCATTGCCACTGAAATAACTCTATGAAAGTCAGCATTCCATCACTAAATCATCCACTATTTACACATGCATAGTACGTGACACTGACCCAGATAGCTCCGGGCCGATTCCTAACTAAGTAGAACCCATGAAAGTAGAGTCGCGGGTAGATAGGATAGTGAAGAAGGCATTTGGTATGCTTTCCTTTATTGGTCAGAGTATTGAGTACAGGAGTTAGGTGGTTATGTTGCTGCTGTACAGGACATTGGTTAGGCCACTGTTGGAATATGGCATGCAATTCTGGTCTCCTTCCTATCGGAAAGAAGTTGTGAAACTTGAAAGGGTTCAGAAAAGACTTACAAGGATGTTGCCATGGTTGGAGGATTTGAGCTACAGGGAGAGGCTGAATAGGCTGGGGCTGTTTTCCCTGGAGTGTCGGAGGCTGAGGGGTGACCTTATAGAGGTTTACAAAATTATGAGGGTCATGGATAGAGTAAATAGGCAAAGCCTTTTCCCTGGGTTGGAAGAGTCCAGAACTAGAGAGCATAGGTTTAGGGTGAGAGGGGAACGATATAAAAGAGACCTACGGGACAACGTTTTCACACAGAGGGTGGTATATGTATGGAATGAGCTGCCAGAGGAAGTGGTGGAGGCTGGTACAATTGTAACATTTAAGAGGCATCTGGATGGGTATATGAATAAGAAGGGTCTGGAGAGATATGGGCCAGGTGCTGGCAGGTGGGACTAGATTGGGTTGGGATATCTGGTCGGCATGGGCGGGTTGGACCGAAAGGTCTGTTTCTATGCTGTACACCTCTATGACTCCTGTTCATATCTGTCAGCCAGAACTACCTGATTGGATCAGGTTCACAACCCCAATCAGGGAACTCATAATCTATTAGGACCACCTGGCTGACTTTGTTCCAATCACTACACTAGCCAAGTAAATATTGTTGGAACAATCTAAATTTAGCTGTGTATCATGATGTGTTAATCAGTTGAGTAGTGGACATTTTCATGCCTCTGGTTTACATTCTGGGTACTTTGCCTCATTATAAATGTATGATTGATGAAAAATAACATTACCTACCGCTATCAGCAGCAACTGATTAATCATCATAGTCAGGTTCATCTCCTAAAATTAGTTTAAATAAAGACAAGTTTAATCAAGATTAACTAGAGTTTAAAAAAAAACAATGCTGCAAGCAAAGGTTGAAAAAAACAACTTACTTACAACAAAAGGCTGCATTGAGTTTCGAGTTACTGGCAAAACCCACTGGATGAAGAAAAATTAATTACTCTATTATTCTGTCTGTCAAAGCACAGTAAAAACTGTGAGTACAAGCAAAACTTCCAGAATCAAAGAATTGTTAACAATATAAATAGGTACAGAATCAAATGGCTGTCAGTTGCTAAGTCGAAAACCCCACATCATCACCATTAGGTACTAGCAGTCGAATTAAGCACAGATGTTACATTCCATGATAAGCAGTTTTGAAGTTACTGAGGGATAATGTAACCTGTTCCGTAAATTATATCAAAGTGCTAACAAGTTATTTAGTTAATTGCTTCAACAATCCTGCCAACCTAATTACAATGCCAAGATGTGTTGTTTTCCACTATTTTAAAAACCTTAGAACTTTTTATTTACAATCAGTTGTTTTCTTTTTAAAACTGGTTAGCTTAGTTGTCTGCCCAGCTGGTTTGTGATGTATTATCATGTCAGCAGGGTGGAATCAGTTCCTGCACCAACTGAGTTAATCATGAAGGAATCTTCTTCTCAACTTCTTCCCTCACCTGATGCATGGTGACCCTCAGGTTAATCCACCACCAGTTGTCTCTCTCTCAAATTAGAGCAGCCCTATGGTCTGATAGGACTATGACTACTTTATTTTATTTAAATTGCACAAATAGTAACTAATAATTTTAGTTAACAATATTGATATACTAAAAATTATAAAATTTTTAATGTGATTATGTAACAATATTTTATCAATTTCCTTTGTAGAGGTATTAACCAATTTACAATAACTAGAATCAGCTCTACCCTGCATGACTAAAGTTCTATAGTATACATAAACATGTCCACAATATTGAAAATGGACCAATATTTATCAAATGAGATATTTTTCATGGGATGTGGATGTCAATAGCAAGGTTAGTATTTGTTACCCATCCCTAGTTCTCCTTGAACTGAGGGGCTTGCTAGACCACTTTAGAGGGTAGCCAAGGGTGAACCACATTGCCAGTCACATATATGTCAATTTGGATAAGGATGGCACATTTCCCTTCCCACACAACATGAGTAAACACGATGCAATTTTATGACAATCAATGATCGTTTCATAGTCACCGTAACTAAAGCTTTTAATTCCAGATTTTAATTGAATTCAAGTTCCAGCAGCTGTCATGGTGAGATTTGAACACATGGCCCTGAAACAAAAGATTTGGGTCTGTGGATTGTTAGTCCAATGACATATCACTGCATTTTCATCTTCCCATTTTAGAGATAATATTACTTAGATATTCCTCCTCCAATTTCTCCTGTTCTTTTGATGTGCCTGGCTTGTGCTGATTCCACAGGTGTCAGCAGTCCTTAATCCACATGACCATTCTTTAAGTGTACCAAACAAACACTTAACAATTATCATTACTGAAGATAAATATAGCCAAGTTAATGCTGTCTTCACCCAATGTCCAGATATCACTGGAACCGGCCAAATATAATGCCTGTATTAGAAGTTTTTGTTATCACCACCATCCCCTTCAACTGGCTACCTTGCTTTGAAGGATTCCCATCTGCTTAAGGTGAATGTTCCTCTCTGTCAACATATTACATATAATGTAAGGCATTAAGAAGATTCTGCATTCCAACTTTGAAACATTGTAGGGCACTAATTGATCCAAGTACCTGAAAAATGTTTTGAACAAACTGAAGTTCATTTTGCAGCTTTAACTTAAGCTCTAAATGGTTTCTGGCCTTAAGTTGATTACCCACAGTCAAGTCCAGCATCAGTTACATAATTAAAAACAAATGAAACACTATAGATGAACTCAATATGAAAACTTGATGTGTTGACACTGGAGAGTTTTCTAAGAACTGAATATTAATATTTTGGGCACTGACTAAAGTTGGCCATTTCAAGTGTTACACTTTCTGGTTAGCAAATGCAATCACACTGTGGTTGTATAGAAACATGAATGATTCTAGGGTGACCCTATTGTTATTGTGTTGGTCCTTATATGAGCAACTGAATGTTACGGAATGAGTTATGCTTATGTAGTTTTAATAATGGAGTCTTTAGTGCAGAACAGTAGTTTAAATTACCATGACAATGGTAATCAGTCAGTGTTATAATTTTTGGAAATGCAGCCAATTTGCAAACAACCAGCCCAGTTAAGAGCAATGAGTCAATGACCAGATAATTTGTTTTTGTGTTTATGGAGAATAAGATATAAGTATTTGGTTGGGATAGTGAAGTTAATTCCCCTGCACTATGCAGTTGAGAACAAATCATTGCATAATCCGGACATTTTAAATCTGAAAAATACAAGAGACGTAGATAAATGTTTGAAAAGAAATGTTTATAATTATTTGAGTATACAAATACGATATATTAATGGATACTTCATCGGATATATTTGTATGTACAAATATAATGCCTGTATTAGAAGTTTTTGTTATCACCACCATCCCTTTCAACTGGCTACCTTGCTTTGAAGGATTCCCATCTGCTTAAGGTGAATGTTCCTCACTGTCAACATATTACATATAATGTAAGGCATTAAGAAGATTCTGCATTCCAACTTTGAAACATTGTAGGGCACTATTTCATTATACAGACTATCTTAGACTCTTATGGTGATAAGTACAACTGTACTATACGTTTTCTCTGCAGAGTAATATTAACCTTTGAGATTCTCCCCAGCCCCACCCCCAAGAGATGTTTATTCTTCTTACATATCTTCAGTGCGTTTCATTTTCTCCTCAAAACTTTCAAAGCATTCAGCATGGTACTGCTCATAATAACTTCTATGTCAATTTGATATGGTGTTCATTTTTCCTGCAGACCTTGAAGATAGCTTGATGAAAATGCAATTTTGTCCAACCAATATTGTGCAAGTACCCTTCTAATAAGTATACATTCAAAGAAAACACTGTCACAACGAAGTTAATACAATTTTGTAGCAATATTCAAAAATATGGTCTTCCTGCTAATGTGCCTGTAGAATGCTTCCTAATTTACTGGAGTGACAAGGTTAACTGTCTTCATTTCCAGAGTTAAAAATCACTTAACACCACGTTATAATCCAACAGGTTTATTTGGAAGCACTTGCTTTCAGAGCGCTGCTCCTTCATCAGGTGATTGTTGAGGTTAAGATTATGCTCACAGAATTTATAGTCAAAGGAGTCCACTGTCATGGAGATGTGATACAGTAAACAACCTTTGATTAAAACTTTAATCTTTTATAATGGATAAGCTGGTTTCTGTTCTTTTATATATAAATCCGAGAACTTCTTTTAAATTACATTCTCAAGATAGCTCAGCTTTTTAAAAAATCGGTGTAAAGTCTGTCCGTGTTCCAATGCTATGTCAGAATGACAAACCCTCTGTACAATTTTATATGGATTCACGCAATTTTTGAACAAAATAAAACATAACTCTGCAAAAACAAATTCATCCCATAAGCTTATATATGTGCGCATGTAGGAGCGACAGACTGAGTGTGCGAGTGTGGGCATGTGGGTATGAGTGCACGTGATAGAATGTGTGTGTATATATATGTGTGTGTGTGTGTATGACACCAATTGTTAAAGTTCACTTGAGAATGTAACTTTTAAATGTTCTGCGATTTACATATGAAAGAACCGAAACTAACATGTTCATTCTAAAAGATGAGACTTAACAAACCATCCAGATTTTTTCAATACATAATTTCAGTTACATCACACTGTAAACTTTTGCTATAAATTCTGTGCCTTAGAAGGTTATAATCCACAATCATCTGATGAACGAGCAGCGCTCTGAAAGCTAGTGCTTCCAAATAAATCTATTGGACTATAACCTGGTGTTGTGTGATTTTTAACTTGGTTAAGTGTGTGTGTGAGATGGGTTATGTGTGAGAGGATGTATGTGTTGGTGTGAATGCGGGAGGTGTATGTGTGTGCATATGAGAGAAAGCTTGTATATGAGGGAGGGTCTGCGTGGGTGTGTGAGTATGTAGGACTGTGTGTGTGTGTGTGTGTGAGAGAGAGAGAGAGAGAGCGAGAGCGAGAGTATCATGCAGTGGGATCACCTGTATGACATGACCCCAAGGTCATCAAATTTAAAAGAAGTTATGGGATTTACATACCAAAGAACAGAGACGAGCATATCCCATTATAAAAGATGAAAGTTTTAATTGAAGATTGTTTACTTTATCTCATTTCCATGACACTGGATTCCTTTGGCTATAAATTCTGTGAGCATGATCTTAACCTCCACAATCACCTGATGAAGGAGCAGCACTCTGAAAGCTAGTGCTTCCAAATAAATCTGTTGGACTATAACCTGGTATTGTGTGATTTTTAACTTGGTTAAGTGTGTGTGTGAGATGGGTTATGTGTGAGAGGATGCATGTGTTGGTGTGAATGCGGGAGGTGTGTGTGTGTATATGAGAAAGAGCTTGTATATGAGGGAGGGTCTGCGTGGGTGTGTGAGTATGTAGGATAGTGTGTGTATGTGTGTGTGACAGAGAGAGTGAGAGTATCATGCAGTGGGATCACCTGTAGTGTGACATGACCCCAAGGTCATCAAATTTAAAAGAAGTTATGGGATTTACATATCAAAGAACAGAGACGAGCATATCCCATTATAAAAGATGAAAGTTTAAATTGAAGATTGTTTACTTTATCTCATCTCCATGACACTGGATTCCTTTGGCTATAAATTCTGTGAGCATGATCTTAACCTCCACAATCACCTGATGAAGGAGCAGCGCTCTGAAAGCTAGTGCTTCCAAATAAATCTGTTGGATTTTAACTTTGTCCACCCCAGTCCAAAACTGGCACCTCCAAGTCATGTCTTGATTACAGTAATTGTACTCCAAAATAATAAGGAACAATAATTCTCATTCAACTGGTCATACTGACTTGAGATTTCTTTTCAGTATGACTAGAGATTTAGACATACACACCACATTATAATGTAAAATATATCTGCATGGTTTAATATATTTGGATCCATCCCACATTAATTTGCTTCATTGTGGGTCTGAAGCTACTGGTAACTATCAAGTTACCTGTATCTCATAACTATCTTGATAAACTTAAGCTGTGAAATTAAAGTACGTAATATAAAAACAATGGAAACCCTCAGCAGGTGAGGCAGTTTCTTTGAAGAGAGAAATATAGATTCTAGGTGGAATTTTTCCATTCTCAGTTGAAGTATGTTGTCCAGTGTGATGTTCAGCATCAGCGGCAAGGAGAGTGGGAGTAAACGTACTGAACTCACTTCAGTTGCCTCTTCCTCTCAAGTACCCCTAGGGAGGAAGAGCCATACACAGGCCTCCTAAAGATTTTTCTCGGGACATTCCTAAGGTTCCCGGCCCCTCCAGCCCCACCTTTGATGCCAAAGCCTGTAGAAGTCCATGTCTGGAACAGTCAGCCTGAATCTGGGCAAGACACATCCAGCAGACAAGGGCTCTCTAGGCCCAAATTGATCCATTGATGTCCACTCCAGTTTTTCAGGTCAAGTACAGAGCAAGATCCCTCCATCCAGCTGTGAAAATTGACTACATTCAGATGTAGTGGGATGGAGAGAAAGGGGAAAAAAAATCTGAGGGCATGCATTATATGTCACACATAATGAGTGACATATAATTGTGAATAAGTTTTCGTGTTTACAAACTATATCCTCACTTTCATTCTTAACCACTTGTGTTCCAGTATCATTTTTGCTGTAGGACCTGATTAAGTAGTATCGATATAAGAGATTAAACATTTTCAGAATCGTAAGAATGAAAGGAATTGAAATGGCCAATAATTGGTCATTTCACAAGCAACCAACTACTTGTTTGCAGATAGCCTCAGATGTCATGAATCCTTTAATTGTGATGTTAATGACTGCAGTCAAGTCATTATAAACACTGAAGCTAAACACATTGTGCAGAGATTGTTCTAGGTCAAGGCCTACACCTGTTATCCCACACTTGTGAGTGGGAGTACGGGATCAGTACAGATTTCACACATTTCTGTGGGGAATTATTTAATCTATATATGAGCTTTTCAAGGGTGTGCACTGACCTTCAAGTCTGGGTGGTGTAAAATGGATAATTCACATATCCACACTCTCTCTTTGCTGAGAAAACTTGCACAAAGTGCTGGCTAATGCAATAGCTATGCTTTATTACAAGATGCTCAAGCATTTCAACTCAATCCTTGCAGTTTATATTGAAAGATTACCAATAATGGAAGGGTCAAAAGGAGATTCCTCAGGATTCCTCTCAACCTGCAACAGACCTGGATGTGATAGCCTCATGGCAAACTTAAGAGCTAACTAACCTTATTGCCATGTGGTGTTACAGCACTGTCTCAGTGACTACTGCTTTTTCCCCAGTGGTCAGTAGGACATGTCATGTGCAGATACTTAAAAGTGGGATCACCAGATGATATCGAGTGTACAAATAGATGGATAACTAAATATTTATTTGGCAATAAAAGAGTTCAAGGGCTACAAAAATAACAAGGTTGCGTGTTCTTTGCACAAAGCAGAGGTTATGTGTCATATTACGAACAAATTAATAAATTAAAAATAGCCCTTTTATCTTGGAAGCTGGGTTTGATGAACTAAACTGACAATCATAGCCAAAAATGATCTACAATTTGCAGATTACTGTACTGTTATCATTCACCCTAACAGATTTGCAGCAACATTTACATAATGGCTAGAAGGAGTTTGCTATCAATCATTCAAAAAGTGACTTGTCTATAAGGTGGGTCATGCTTTGATTTTTGAAACATTAACATCTTAATGATAAGGCACAGCAGCAACAGAAAAGGAAAGAAAGCAAAACCAGCACCCCAGATCCCAATACCATATGGGATGTCCTGGCCATGTGCCTGAGTAAGGGAGTTGATAATCAGACAAGTCATGTGTCTACACATGGAAGGGGAAGGTGGCAAAAGGAGATTACCTTACATGCAGCCAGCACCATCATTTTAGGGTCTTAGGGAAGAAAAAAAATCATCACTGTAAAAATCCAGTCTTCATTGTGGGGCAAATGTGGGGAAGGTTGTGTCACCTTTTCTTTGCCCCACTGCAACATTTTAAACCAGGAGCAGTAATTTAACTTTGCTTTTGGAGGATAACCATAGGACACCCATTCAGCACTCTTCCATTCACAACTACTCAAGACATTTTTTTATTTGAACCTTTCTCAATCTCCTTAGCCTTCTACCACCAACAGATTTTCCCTTTTCTTCTTATTTCAACCTCCCTCTTTCATTTACAACTTTTGCATTTCCACTTCTAATCAAACGTCATCAACCTGAAACATTAATTCTCTCCATGGATCTTACCTGACCTGATTAATTATTTCTGGCATCCAGTATTATTTTGCATTGGATGGATGTCTGTTACAACTAATATCTCCATGGATGTAGTTATTCACTTGATATCACAGCAGAAGTTCAAGTTACAGATAAGCAGCAAACTAGCCCCCTTACCAGTTACTTCATTGTCATATTTTTGATCCATTCAACATGACATACTGATCCAGAGAATTGGATTCAACTCACAATCTAATATGACACCATATGCAATCAATTTCAAACTATTTTCATGAATCAACACTTGCTGCTGTAGAATATATAATTTGGCAATGCATATTGGGTATATTCTCATCTTACTGTCTGGACATTAAGACAAAAATCAATAGAAATAAAATTTTAGCATTTCAATGCAGGTGATGGTGATGGTGGTGGGGGGGAAGCATTGCTAAAGAAGTAGGAAATGTCATATGGCAACTGTAATACCTGTATCATTCAGGTGATAAATTGAACATGTAACTTATTGTATTTAGATAAGAAATTCTCTATACCGTGATCAAAATTTTTAATAGATCAGAATATTACACTAGTAGCCAACTTGAATTGATACAAAAAACATTATTTGCAAGTGGTCAATCTTACCTGCTGTATCAATCCAATAAAAACATGGATCAAAAATATCTAGAACATAGGAGAGAATTTTAAAATATTATCAAATGAATAACATTATTAAAAAAATGTTTGTGCTAACATTGCACCTATTAACCTTGTCAATCTTACTGCTTTTTAACTATCTTGTCACTCTGAAAGACTGCTTTTAATTTTAATTATTCTGAGTAATGCATGGAAACAGAAATATCCCTCAGAATATTTCTGATGAGTTGGGAGTATACAAAAATTCCGATTGCAAAAATTAAAGAGGGTATTTAGCTATTCACCTGAGCAAGTATTCTCTGTTCAGATTTGAGTAATAGAATCGTTAGATCACAAATGAGAGTATTTGGCACATGTGAGACTATGACATCTTTCTAAAAAAACCTTAGCCATCCTCACTCCCTTGCTGTTTCACGACAGAGAAATTTTCTATCTTTGGGTCATTAACTAACCCACTTTTGAAAGCCTCAATTGAATTTATCTCCACAATGCTCTCAAGTAAGGATGTGAAAGTTTAGAGAGGATGTAGAAAAGATTTATGAGAATGGCTTCAGGAATGATGAATTTAAGTCACATGACAAATTGGAGAACAGAAAATTGTGAAAAGATTTTATAGGAGGATTCAAGTGATGGGGGTTTTAGACTGAGAGAAAGCAACTGTACCCCCATTGGCAGAGACGCCAATTAAAGGTATTTGGCAAAAGGAACAAAGTTACATGAAGCAAAATCTCTGCTATGCTGTAAGTGGTTATGATCTGGAATGAACCATAATCTGGAACTTCTGGAATAACAGAAGTTAACAATTCATATAAGTGCAGTGAAAATTAATGTGGATTTCAACTACATTTTGCAAACTGTTGCAAATGAAGGTAGATGCCATGTTATTTGTGGACAAAGAATAATTATTACTTATACTATTTGTTTGGCCTTTGAATCCAAAGTCAAATTCATGATTATTATTATTTGCAATTAACATCTTACATTAATCCAATTAACCATGCAGGACTTGCATTTGGGATGGCTTCATTCTTGAGGAAATAAGCAACAGAAGATTCAAAAACAGGAAAAGCAGCTCCTTCAACACCTTTTGACAATAGGTTGAATCAGCCAGCTACATAGAGATGAGGAATTACACATACAATGCTTTCGTGTCCCAGAATAGAATGTTCATCTAGTGAGTTTACAGAGTTGAACCACATTTTTTGGTTTAATATGACATGGTACTTTAGGAAAGGGAGTGGAGAAATTAATTAGGAACTTTTAATGATCTTGGAAAAATCATTTTACTGCCATATATATGACTGGTGATTAGAACTGTGGCTGCCCATCAAAAGTCCATCATTTACTGTAAAAAAACACAACACTACAAAAATGTGAGAGATAAATGTTAATCTGTTTTTCTCTTTTATGATTGGAATCTGCTGTGTCTTTACTATATTTTTCCAATTTCATGTGCAACAGTAATTTTGTGCATAGCTTAACCTAAAGAAATTACAGTAGAGTGCATGATCTATGTTTATGATGGACATCCATCCCATATCTCTGCCATGTAGAGTGGTTGCCCATGATTTATCGCTTCACATACTGCTGACCTGTGCATTGTGTAGCTTGAGAAACTATGCATAACAATAAATATCTATTCCCATTAATTAGCATATTATCATTTTCTTATTTGAAAATTCATCCACCAACAGGGCAAAGGTGTTAAGAGCCCATTAGCAAACTTCAAATGGAAAACAAAACTGTGGAAAAACAAAATGCACAATATTACATGGTTGTTTGAACTTTGGGTTCAAATGACAGGATTTAGATGTCATAGCTATACCCCATTGCTCAAGAACAACAATACCATTTAATTGACTTGAGTGTAAACTGTACAGAGTTAAAAGCAGTTTCAATTAAATTCAGTGGTTTTCATCTAATTAGCCAGACAATAGGATGGAATAAATAGTGGGATCCTTGGTGCATAGGAATTTTGGAGCTAGAAGCTGACCTTCTGCTCTATATTGGGGCAAACTCATTTCAGAACATAAATATTCAATGGTCAGCGTACCATATGCTAAAAACAGAATATGATGAAGTCTGAACTATTTGCTGCCATTTACGATGGCAGAAGTTTAATTTTCCTCCACATACGTTATGACAGAAAAAAAACCTGAGGTGACACAAATCAGGAGGAACTGCTAGAAGAGGGGCAAGGGTGGTGTCATCCTTAGTGTAATTAGTAGCTTTGTACTCCACAAAAACACTGCAATTCCTCCTAGATAACACTTCAATCTTGCAGTCTAGGAGGTCTTCCTAGACTGAGTGTGTGCAGTTACTGCCTTTAGAGTGTGCTCTGAGATGTTTGTAACTGATAGAGGTCTGGAGCAGTAAATGGTGAGCTGGAGTCATCAGGTAACTGCTCTGACATTCAGTCTAGTTTCTATCTGGAATGTGAGCATGAAGCTTGCAGTAGTGTTAAATGTGTGGAAGAAACTAGATTGAGTGAAGTGCAGTCAGGTTCAATGAAATGTCATATTTCAGAAACTGTAACATACATGCCGAAGTTCCACATTCCCATCACTCACCCACTAGTCATGAAACTATGAATGTTAGATGCGTCATGATTGATGAGAGTTGTTGATGGGTGAGTGATGGGAATGTGGAACTTCTGCATGTATGTTATAGTTTCTGAAATATGACATTTCAGCGAACCTGACTGCACTTCACTCAATCTGTATTCACTGCTCACAATGCAGCCTCCTCTACACAGGGAGAGGAAACAGACTGGGTGGCTGCTTTATAGAACACCTACATTCTGTCTGTAAGAATGACCCTGAGTTTCCAATTGTCTGCCACTTCAACACACCACCATGTTCCCTGGTCAACATTTCTGTCTCGGACCAGCTGCAGGCTCCAGTAAGTGCAAGCGGGAAGAACAGCATCTCAGTTTCAACTTGGGAACCCTGCAGCCTGGAGAAAGTGAGGACTGAAGGTGCTGGAGATCAGAGTCGCGAGTGTGGTGCTGGAAAAGCACAGCAGGTCAGGCAGCATTCGAGGAGCAGGAGAATCGACTTTTTGGGCATTTCCAGCACCATGCTCTCAACCCTGCAGCCTTCATGATTCAATATCAAGTTCAATAATTTTAGAACTTGAACACCTTCTTCTATGTCCTTTACCTACCTTCACTCTCCAGTCCCTGTCATGACATAGCTGCTTTTACCCCGAACTCCTGACCCACCCTGTCTTTGGCATATATATACCTCTTCTCCAAGCTCCTAATAGCTCTGAAGAAGGGTCATTGGACTCGAAACATTAACTCTGCTTTTTTCTCCACAGATGCTGCCAGATATGCTGAGTTTCTCCAGGAATTTCTGTTTCTCTATATCACCAAGCATTGAGTTGACCAATGAGCAAATGATTCATGATGACTGTTTTGTTATTGTGCGGAGTAGGCTAGTAAGGGACAAGTAATGTGGTACTCATGAATCACTACAAATTCGTCGGATCAGTAAATATTATGTTTTTTTGGCACGGGTATGGATATATATATATGGAGTTTATTGTTGTACACTAGATGTACTAAAGTGCTTATGTAATTGCTTGATTTATTAAATGTAGCCTCATAAATCTTGATGACTGGGCTCAGCTTTGCCAGTCTTCCATTTCACGCTCATGATTTCCTTCTTCCACAGTTTGCTGCTGCTTTCATCTTCAGCATATTCTGCTGCAAAGTTACACAGTACACAACAGACATAATTCAATTTCTGTAGTTACAGACCAGGATAATAAAGTGATCTCTTTGGGGACCTTGCTCAACTGGATTATCACACTTTTCCAGACCTGTCAGGCCTCTGATAGGTTAACAGGTGTTTGAAGCAATAGGAATGGGGATTTATGTAGTGGATTAGAATTGCTTCTGTGAAAGATAAAGATCGACATGAATTTTGGTTGAACGGTTTGTTTCCATGTTGTGATTTGTCAGGTTTTGTCCTTGTTAACAAGTGGTTATTTAAGCAATGCCGCAGTGAAAATCTTTGATAACCAACAAGCAGCCTTAATATCTTTGTGGTCCTTAAGATAATGTTGGTGCCATTGACTGTTAGAGGATCAAGAAATTGTGAACTGTCATGATAATGAGCATTCATGTTCAGAATTTTAAATATTGCATAATTTAATTCTGTGCATTCATTCCTATAGTGTATTCATTCCAATCCCCAAAGTCACAGATCTGGTGGATAATTATGTGATGGGCTTTTTCGTGGATGAATTTCATGGATGATACAATATTTTGGATTGATGATAGGGAATAGGCACACATACTGTTAATTAAGACATGCATTCCAGAAAATACTGCCAAATAGTGCAAGTGGAGGGATCTTTTCCACTGCAATTTGCTTTTCATGGTAACATGATAAATTCACTAACCTTGCAAACAAATATATTTGTGAATTCCTGATGCAAACATGCACTGAAAAAGATCTCCTTTGATGGCTTTCCTCTGTTATAATCCATCGGCTAGGAAGTTTGTAATCAATTACTCACCTTCTGACTCCCAAAGTCTGCCACCTCCTGTCAGGTGAGCAGAATATTTGCCTCTGGCCTGGATGGTATAGCGCCTGTTGAAATACGGGCAGCACAGTGGCTCAGTGGTTAGGACTACAGCCTCACAGCGTTGGGGATCTGGATTTGGGTCCAGCCTCGGACCGACTGTCTGTACGGAGTTTTCACATTCTCCCTGTGTCTGCATGTGTTTCCTCTGGGTGCTCCAGTTTTCTGCTACAGTCCAAAAATGTGCAGGTTAGGTGGATTGGCCATGCTAAATTGCCTATAGTGTCCAGGGTTGTGCAGGATGGGTGGTTTAGCCATGGGAAATGCAGGATTACAGGGATAAGGTGGGTCTGGGTGGGATTCTCTTTGGAGCGTCAGTTTGGACTTGATGGGCTGAATGGCCTGCTTGCACACTGAAGGGATTCTATGAATTCGCAAAAAATGTGATACCATCCAGGACAAACCATCCAGCTTGATTGACATCTCATCTACCACTTTGATTACTCATTCCGTCCACCACCGATGCGCAGTGGCAGCAGCATGCACCACCTACAAGAGTCACTAATGCAATTGACCAAAATGCTTCGACAACTTAAAAAACTCATGAACTCTTAACACATAGAAGAACAAGGGTAGCAGATCCCACCTGCAAGTACCTCTCCAAACCACATACAATTCTGACGTCAAACTAGACCATTATATTGCTTTTCTGGGCTTAAATCCTGGTACTCCCTTCTTTATGCACTGTGGGTGTATCTACTCAATTTAGACACAGCAGTTCATGAAGACAATTTCACACCAATTTTTCAAGGGCATTATGAATGGGAAATCAATGACCCAGCCTGGACACCCATTCCCCATTAAAATAAAATTCAAAAGAAGCTGTAATCTTCATAGCCACTGCCAGCTGTATTGCTTTACAAGGAATGATCTCAACTATACATGCAACAGCATGCCCAATTCTGCATAGCCTCTTTAATTTGAGTGGTTTGGGAGCTATCTTCATAATGTTAAAAGTACAAACAAAAATTCCAATTGACCACCTAAAATGTAAACATAACTATCTGATATGCTTTGCCTGGTTAACTTCCTGATGAAGAGCTTATGCTCGAAACGTCAACTCTCCTGCTTCTCGGATGCTGCCTGACCAGCTGTGTTTTTCCAGCACCACAGTTTTTGACACTAATTTCTTTTGTCAGGCACTGTCATTTTGCTTGAGGCCTTGAGAAAGTGAGCCTAGGGTGCTTACCAGAAACAGACAAAAGCCTCATTTCAGTCAAATGAAAGCGAAATACTGTGGATGCTGAAAATCTGGAACAAGCACTAAAAATGCTGAAGAAACTCAACAACATCTGTGGAGAGAGAAACCGAGTTAACATTTTGAATCCCGTATTACCATTCTTCAGAATTGGCAGTCATATCATCTACTCAGTGGCATAGTCATTGTGTCACACAGGTGGTAATGAAATATTTAAATTCATAGACCTCACATTAGCATGCAATCTCAGCCTAATTGTCTGAAGGTGGCTGAAGTATGGACAAAATAGACAAGCAGCCTCTGATTGACCCTTCCTTCCAGCTACCAACCGGATTCATTCTTTCTATCGATCAATCAAGTCAAATCTTCTACCTGTCTGTGCTCACTTATCCCTACCTCACCACTACACACCTCTCCCCACCCAAAACCCTCCCTCACCCCCCTTTATCTGCAGCTCCCCTTACACCCCTAGTCCTGAGGAAGGATTACACCCAAATGTTGACTTCTCCACCTCCTGATACTGCCTGGGTTGCTGTATTTTTTCAGCCTCCTGCTTGTGCTTGGATTCCAACATCTGCAGTTTTTCTGTCTCTAACAAAGCATGGTCAACCCAGTGACAATACACAGAGATTAAATCTTTCCCCACGTGTTAGCACATTGAACAACGGTGGCAAAATAAAATGTGGATTGTGGAGTCAGGTGCATCCTTACGAGGCAAAATTGTTGGGCACTAATTGGTCTTATGTCACTTAACACTGGGCCACAGAACAGCATGCACAAAAGCCTGCAAATTGGTCACCCACACACCCTCTCAGTCAAAGGTTGCAGAAAGGCTTCTAAAAGAGAAAGAGTGTCTGCACTTGTTGGTCTACAGCAGTGCATTCTGCTTCTCACCATTTCTAATAGTCGTCTCAGAAGGAAACGTATCCGTATTTTTGAGGATCTTGGGAAATTCATCTGGTAACAGAGTGTTGGTGCAAACAAAAAATAGTAAAGATCTAAAAAGAAGATTCAGAAGAAATTACATTTCATTGACTAATGACAACAAATAACGTTAAACTAAAGTTAAATTTTGCTTTCCTTCATAATTGGCCCCCAAAATACAATAGCACTGACTGAAAATTTAGAAACATATGCTTATTATAGTATACACTGCGATATTAATATATGAACCCACTAATTTTGCAAGAACTTTTGATGTTTGTTTTCGTTTAAATAACGGTACTAACTCAAATTTTACTATGGCAAAGTGCAATTTTAACCTATAAAGCATTAAACATTGTTTGTACAATTCAAAGTAAACACACAAAATGCTGAACTTAAAGGATGTAAGCTTGCTAGAAAATCAATATTAAATATTACATAAATACCTTCCTACAATGAGTCACTGACCTCACACATACAACCATGAAGAAGAGTTGAACGGAGATCAAATGGATTCCCACAAATATCAGAGGAAGTACATTTTGGTAATATGCTTCAATGGATTTGTGGCTGACTCTACAGAGGCCTGACCAATAGTGTAGAAGCAATTTAACTGCACACTTTCTTGTCTAGGAATGAAGTTTAGCAGAAGAAAAGTGTATGAAGAACTAAATAAGTGAGGGACCACAGCGGAGGATCACTAACTTATTGATTTATTGAGTCATTGACTTAAAAACTGCTGTAAAGGAATATTTCTTCCGAAACATTTGTAGTTTTTTTCTTGAATAATACTGAAGAGAATCAACTATTGAACCAAAAAGACTGATACTTTTGTTTCCAGAAGATGTTTAACGCTGCTTCTGTGCAGTTAGGATTCCAAGGTATATAAAACACACTAAACGTAATGTCACAACCTGAGCTGTCATTCTGATATTCATTTTCAAAATGTCTAATACCTACCTAAAATTGTCCACAAGCTATTAAGTGATACATCTACCAAGAATGGACTTGTGCATGGGTGCTGTAGTTAGAGCAGATCTGATCCTAAATGGCTTTAGAAAGCCTTAATATTCTGTATGTTCCATTACAATAGCTCCTTGAATCATTTCCAGTCATTATAAGTTAATTACTGGAAAGAAAGAAGGACTTGCATTTGTTTTTGCAAGTTTCATCACAGCAATGGAATCCCACTATAGGAAATTGAAGCATTATGACAGATTAAATGTAGCAAACTAACTTCTGCACAGCAAGTGCCCACAACAGCAATGTTCTAATAATCAATTAATCTGTTTCTCTGGTGTTGATTGAAATGTCAGTAGTAACTAGGGCACTAGACAGACCTCTATTGCTCTTTTTTAAAAACTATGCCACAGGATCTGAGAGGTTAGCACCTCAATCCATAAAGCAACATCTCAAACAGGGCAGCAATCTTATAGTATTCCACAAGAGTGTCGCCTAAAGTTTTGTGCTCAAGCCCTGGAGTGAGACTTGAATCAGTTATCTTTTGACTCAGAGATAAGAGTGCTACCACCTGAGCCACAGCTAATAGCAACAGAGAGTGTGGACTGCAGATGCTGGAGATCAGAGTCTAAGTGTGGCACTGTAAAAGCACAGCTGGTCAGACAGCATCCAAGGATAGGACTGTTGACATTTTGAACATAA
The DNA here is from genome assembly GCF_004010195.1 of Chiloscyllium plagiosum. Classification (NCBI taxonomy): domain Eukaryota; kingdom Metazoa; phylum Chordata; class Chondrichthyes; order Orectolobiformes; family Hemiscylliidae; genus Chiloscyllium; species Chiloscyllium plagiosum. The sequence continues at coordinate 60,976,894 of NC_057726.1, forward strand.
GCTCTTCCTGATGAAGAGCTTATGTTCGAAACGTCGACTCTCCTCCTCGGATGCTGCCTGACCGGCTGTGCTTTTCCAGTGCTACTCTTTTAGACCCACGGCCAATAGTGTCAGCAATTTGTTTCTGCACAAGGAACTTAAAGTCTAGATCCTGAAAATAAAACACCAAATTGGCATTTTTGGTGAACAAATTCAGAAACTTCAGGCCAACAGTAGGAATTTCACCATGTGAACTATACTGGCATTAGTTGGAGCAAACATTCTTAGCCAGACTTTAGTATTGTATAGAAATGAACAGATTTAATTTTAATGTAAATGGTCAACAGCACTCTTAATAAAGTTAGCATCTTCTGCACTGCAAGAATCAACATGGTCAAGTCCCCCAACTGGTAAGGAAACATGATATTTGACTCATTAAATGTTTGATTTAGTTTCATCATGTTTAAGTTTCTGGGACCTTTGGAAGAATACAACAATAAGGCTAGCTATTTACACTTATCCTACTGTCATCTTCCTTTTTTCTCTCTTCTATCTTTCTCGTTCCTATGTTGAAGCTTATAGTCAAGCAACTACAAACTAGCAAAAAGATCACTTGCTTCAACTGCTAAGGTCTCCTTGATGGACAGAGTTAGCACTTGTCCAGCAACAATGCTGTTTCTGGAACAGAGTCAAAAATGGTGGTACTGGAAAAACGCAGCAATCAGGCAGCATCCAAGGAGCAGGAGAGTCAACATTTTGGACATAAGCCCTTCATCAGGAATGATGAAGGACTTATGCCTGAAATGTTGACAGTCCTGCTCCTCAGATGTTGCCCGACCTGCTGTGCTTTTCTAGCACCACCCTTTTCGACGCTGACTCTCCAGCATCCGCAGTCCTCACTTTCTCCCTGCTTCTGGAACATAATAAGAATGGTATTTTCACAATTCTGGACAAATTACAGGTAAAGTTACTATTTCAGAGGTCTTTCTCTCCTTTTCCATTATATCATTCTTTGTTGCCTTGCTATCTCTCCATTTTATCACTTATACTTTAGGCATTATCTGAAGCTATTTTTGTAGCAAATACACTGCCTTCATCAATTTCTTTCCCTTTGTTTTGTTGAAAGCATGATTCAGTCTATCTCTTATTCAGAACTGTTCTCCTACCTCTCTGATGAAGAGGTATTCTGTCTTATGTCAAATCACAAGGAAATTATGGTGTTGAGGAGCTGGTGTTGGACTGGGGTGGACAAAGTTAAAAATCACACAATACCAGGTTATAGTCCAACAGATTTATTTGGAAGCACTAGCTTTCGTTGCGCTGCTCCTTCATCAGGTGGTTGTGGAATATAAGATCATAAGACATAGAATTTATAGCAAAAGATTACAGTATCATGGAACTCAAATGATATATTGAACAAACCTGGATTGTTAAATCTTTCATCTTTTAGAATGGGTTGCAGGTTTTGGTTCATTATTATGTAAATCCCAGAACTTCTTTGAAGTCACCTTCTCAAGGTAACTTAAGGTTTTTTAACGAAAGGTGACATCTCAGCTCAGACAATGCACTAAATGTGTGAGGTCAGGGTCTGTCTGTTTCCCAATCTTGAATCAGACTGGTTCTATTTCCAAAGCGGAATTTTAAAATATGACATGTATTGACTGCCTGCAGACTGTGTATTTTTTGAGCAAAATAGAATGTATCTGCAAATACAATTCTGCAAATACAAATTTACCCCACAGACTTATATGTGCGTGTGCATGCATGAGACAGTGAGTGCGTGCATGTGAGTGTGTGCGTGTGAGTGTACGTGAGAGTGTGTTTGTGTGTGTGGGTGTGATGGACCCACTTCGTAAAGTGTGGGTGTGGGGAGTGTGTTGGGTCGTGGAATGTCCTCGTTGCATTATTTGTCTGCCAGGCATTTACAGATGAAGTTATGGGGATATCCGTTCTTGGCAAAAACTTTGTAGAGATGTTCTTCTTCTCTTCACAGGTCGGGAGTCCTGCAGTGTATTGTAGCTCTCTTGAACAGGATCCTAATGCAGCTTCCCTTATGTGTGTTTGGGTGGTTGCTATTGTAATTCAGAATCTGGACTCTGCGTGTGCCCTTTCTGTACACTTTTGTTGTGCATTCCCCGTTCTGTATTCTTTCTACCATCACATCCAGGAATTAATTTCCTCCTCTCTTGTAAATTTGATCCCTGTGTGCATGTTGTTGGTAACCTGGTCTGTGCTCGAGACCTCTGTTCTTTTAATTATTACAAAAATATCATCCATGTATCTGATCCAAAGTTTGGGTCGGATTTGTGGGAGGGCTGTTTGTTCTAATCATTGCATCACTGCTTCTGCTATGAGCCCGGAGATGGGTGAGACCATAGGACCCTGCATTAGGATTCTGTTCAAAAGGGTTACAACACAATGCAGCACTTCCAACCCGTTAAGAGAAGAACACCTCTACAAAGTCTTTGCTAAGAATGGATATCCCTACAACTTATCTACAGATGCCTGGCAGACAAATAATGCAACGAGGATATGTCACAACCCAACATACTAACTACTTTACCTAATGTAAAAGACGTCTCAGAACTGATAGCCAAACTCCTCAACCACTCAGATTTATGACAACACAAAAACCAACAGCCACACTCAGACAACATCTCACCAGAACAAAAGACCCAATACCCATCATGTGCAGGACATATGTGGTATACAAGATTCCATTCAGAAACTGCATGACACACTATATAGGACAAACAAGCTGACAACCAGCCATCCGCATTCATCGACTAGCCACTAAATGCCACAACCAGCTATCATTATCTATACACAGAGACAACAAGGACCACAAATTCAACTAGGATAACACAACAATAATAGGACAAGCCAAACAGAGGACATCCAGAGAATTCCTAGAAGTTTGGCACTCACCCAAGGACTCTCTCAATAAACACGTTGACTTAGAACCAATATACCCACCACTGCAACAAATAACTGGAACTGGTGACTCGAAGCAGCGGGTATGAAACCAAATAGATTTCCAACTAACACAGTACAGTAGCGCTTCATAAGAAGCTCCACAGCACTGAGGAATTGAATTGAATTCAATTTATTGTCACATGTACAGTGACAATAGGCACAGTGAAAAGCTTTGTCTTGCGAGCAATACAGGCAGATCACATAGTTAAGTAGCAGAGATAGTAAATAGTAGGTGAACAGTGGCAAAAACAAAAACACAAGTACAGGCCAATGTTAAGAGTTTGTGAGTCCGTTCATTATTCTAGTAGAAACTGTTTCAAAACTGGCTGGTGCGTGTGTTCAGGCTTCTCTACCTTCTCCCCGATGGTAGAAGTTATAGAAAAACATTGCCAGGATGGGATGGATCTTTGAGAATCCTGGTGGCCTTTCCTTGACAGCAGGCCTGGTAGATGGGAGGTTGGACTTTGTGATTGTCCGGGCTGAGTTCACCACTCTCTGTAACCGTCTCCAATCTTGAATGGTATGGCTGCCATACCAAGTAGTGATATATCCAGACAGAATGCTCTCGATGGCGCAATTGGCAAGGGTATTCACCGTCATGCTAACTTTCCTCAGCTGCCTGAGGAAGAAAAGACGTCATTGGACCTTCGTAACCAGTGTGTCCACATGAAGAGTCCTAGAAAGCTTGTTGTGGATGACCACTCCCAGGAGCTTGATACTCTCCATTCATTCCACCTCTGTGCTGGTAATGTGTAGGGGGACATGAGTAACATCCTGCCGAAAGTCAAAGAGTTTCTTGGTTTTGCCGGCATTGAGAGCTAGGTTGTTCTCAGTGCACCATTTTTCCAGGTCTTCCACCTCTCGTCTGTAATCTGTTTTGTCACCATCTGAGATTCAATCGACTACGGTGATGCCATCATCAAACATGTAAATGGCATTAGTGTGGTATTTGGCAACACAGTCATGGGTATACAGTGAGTACAGTAGGGGGCTGAGTAAGCACCCCTGGGGGGCTCCAGTGTTGAATGTTAGTGAGGATGTAATATTGTCCCCAGTGTTTACTGATTGTGGCCTGTGGGTCAGGAAACTGAGGATCCAGTTGCAAAGAGTGAGGCTTAGTCTGAGGTCACTAAGTTTAGTAATCAGTCTCGAAGGGATAATAGTGTTGGAGGCTGAACTGTAGTCAATGAGTAGGATTCTTATGTAGCTGATCTTGGTGTCAAAATGTTCTAGGGAGGAGAGAAGGACAAGTGATATGGCATCTGATGTGGATCTATTGGTCCGATAGGCAAATTGGAATGGGTCAAGTGTAGCGGGGAGGCTGGAGTTGATTAAAGCCACCTAGATGTCACCTAGAAAGAGGACAAAACATCAGCAAACCAAATTCTCAGCTCAGCGAAAAACTGTAATCGGCACCCAAGCTACAATTCTTTACACAAACCCCCATTACTCCTACCACCACTTCACCAGATTTCACTGGACTCTCCAACCTCACTTTATATAATGGAACATTGTTCTTCTCACCAGGAATTCCACATATTACCACTTTTTCTGGCAACACTCCTTCTGAACTACTTACCTCCTAACTGCTCTCCTGGCTATCCCCTCAGCTCTCACAATCAAAGACTGACATGCACTTGTATCTCTTAAAATTTTAATTTCTTCACCTGCCCCTCCTGGTATACAAGTCAACCTTATTCAGGCAAGTAAATTCTTTAAAGGTTGTACATTATTTTGCAGCTTTTAGCTTCCACTATGCTTTCCTTTACCACTTCAACAAAACTCACTGGCTTGTGTTTTCCCACATAATCTCTTCCGCCTCCACACGCAACTTCCCACTACTATCCTTGACTGGACCTATTCCTACCCTAGTCATTCTTTTATTCCTAAGTCATTCTTTTATTCCTGACCACAAAACCTGCATCTTTATGCGGCCTACAGTGAAAACACCTGAGTTTTTTTACTTCTGTTTCTCCTTCACGGGTTTCCTTTTCACCTGTGGTAAATTACCTTTATTATCTTCCATGAGATCTCTCTTGGTCTTACCACCTGAGGATTTCCCTTTTCCCCAAATTTCTACCCTCGTAGATTGAAATTGATATCACAAGTCAAACTTTGATTTATGAACCAACTCATATTCGTGTCATTTCCACTGCTGACCTTGCAGTCTTAACTCTCTGCTCTTCCACATGAGGTCTCACTACTTCAGGAAGTGAATTATTGAACTCCTCCAAAATAATCGTCTCTCTAAGAGTGTCATACATTTGATCTATTTTCAATGTCCTTATCCACCTATCAAAATTACTTTGTTTGATCCTTTCAAACTCCATACTCTTTTGACCAGGTTCCCACCTTAAATTCCTAAAATGATGTCTGTAGGCTTCTGGTACTAGCTCATATGCACTTAAGATGTCTTTTTTTCACCTTATTATACTCCCCAGATATCTCCTGTGATAGTGATGCAAATATCTCTCTAGCTCTACCTACCAACTTTGTTAGGATCAACAATACCCACATGATCACAGGCCATTTCATTTGTTGAGCCACTTTATCAAATGAAATGGACAAGGCTTCTAACATGCTTCTTGTCAAACACAGGCAATGCTTGGACATATTTAAACAGATTCCCACCAGGCCTTTGGCTACAATGGAATTGCTCTTCATCACTGTCCTCAGCACTGCTCTTATATTTAACCTGTACCTCCCCCATTTTAAGTCAACTTTGAATTTTCAGTTATAATCTCTGAAGTTCAAAAACTCTCTTTCTCTCTTCTCTTTCTTCTGCTCGTGTCTTCCTTTCCTTTTACTTTTTTTCTCTGGTTTCAATTGAAATTCAAGTTGTTTCATTTCCTTTTCATTTTGATGCTGCTTCATTTTCAGCCATTTTAGCCACTTTGAAAGATTCTGATAGCTTTCCTGGCAATTGTAAATGCTACATGATTGCCAAAATTATTTCTCCTTTCCTCATTGACATAGGCAACCCCAACTCTAGCTTGTTTGCCAGTTCTGAAAGCTTTGCTTTGATCACTTTCAGTAAACCTCCCAAAGTGACTTCTTCCACCCCCAGGGGACTCTTAGTTACTGAAAGAGCCATTACTACACAAGACACATCCTATCCAAACAAACAAATGCAACACCCAAAATAAGAAAGTCTAATACTCACCCCTCACTACCTTTGAGCCCAACAATCTTAAACTCAATGTAGTATTAGAAACTTCTGATCCTGACAAAAGCCCCCAATTTGTTATGGACCAGACCAATCCCCCTCAAGATATATTAAGAAGATAGCCTGGACCTAACTCTTTCTTATTTTAAAGGCAAGTGTCAGGTGTTGCATTCCGGATGCAATCCAACTGGTCAAACTATCAGATTTGAAGCAAAACACGCTTCATTCATACACTATAATTAAAATACAATGAAATAAACAAGAAATTGGAATAACTTAACTCTACTAGAAAACTTAACAGAATAGTAGATTATTTAACTCCTAAACAGTAACTGTTCCACTATAGTAACATCCATAAATACACCATTGACAAAGCCAAATTCAGAAAAACGCATTCTCTCACATGCAACTCCAGCAGCAGGAGGAAAACCATCACGATAAAACTCTTACAGAGAGAGAGAGAAGCAGGGAGAGATGTACTGCGGCTTTGCAACCTAGTGTCAAGACCCAGCAGCTGCTTTGCTACTGAAAAACTAAACTTAAAAATCCTGGTTCTGCGGGAGCTTGCCCATCCATTCAGGCTGATTCTATTGATCCTAATTTTAAAAACTAACCTAAGACCTCACAGCTGTTTACTTTATGGACTTTCAATGGACAGCTCAGTACGTCTGTTTTAAAATGTCTCTTTAATAAAAAAAAAGGACAAAATACACCTCTTAAAGCCACAGTATCATCACAGTGTTGGTAGCTACCTTCTTGAACTGCTACAGTCCATTTGATATAGGTATACGCAAAATGCTCTTAGGGAGGGAGTTCCAGAATTTTGACTCAGCAATATAAAAGAACAGCAATATGTTTTCAAGTCAGGGTGGTGAGTAGCTCAAAGAGGATGATGCAGATGGTTGTGTTCTCATCTGCTGCTCTTGTCCGACCAGGTGGTAGTGATTGTGGGTTTACAAGATGTCCAAGGATCCTCTGTGAATTTCTTCATCTGGAGATGGTACACAGGGCTGTGTCAGCAGTACAGGCAGTGAATATGTGTGGATATGGTGCCAATCATGCAAGCTGCTTTGTTCTGAATGGCATTGGGTTCCTTGAGTGCTATTGAAGCTAAACACATCAAGACATCCATCTCATTCTTAACTTGTGCACTGTAGATGGCAGTCAGCTGAGTTAGCTGCCACAGGATTCCTAGCCTCTGACCTGTTCTTGCAGCCAAAGTATTTACAATGATTAGTTTACTTCAGTTTCTGGTCAATGGTAACTCCAGGGTGTTGGCAGGAGATTCAACAATGGTGATGTTATTGAATATCAAAAAGTGATGGTTAGATTCTTTCTTGATGGAGATGGTCATTGACTGATATTTGTGTAGCACAAATGTTACTCTTCACTTGTCTGAATATACTGACTGTGTGTGTATCTGAAGAGTAATGATTAGATTAAATTTCCTACAGCATGGATAGAGGCCATTAGGCCCAACAAGTCCACACCGACCCTCCGAAGGGTAACCCATCCAGACCCATTCCTCTACCCTACATTTACCCCTGACTAATGCACCTAACACTATGGGCAATTTAGCACAACCAATTCACCTAACCTGCACATCTTTGGACTGTGGGAGGAAACCAGAGCACACGGAGGAAACCTACACAGACACTGGGAGAATGTGCAAACTACACACAGACAATCGCCCAAGGCTGGAATCGAACTCGGGTCCCTGGTGTTGTGAGGCAGCAATGCTAACACTGAGCCACCCTGCCGCCCATGAATGGTGCTGAACATTGTACAATCTTTATCAAATAACCCAATTCTGACTTATGATTACGGGAAGTCAGTGATGAAGCAGCTGAAGATAGTTGGATCTAGGAAGATATTCTGAGGAACTCCAGAAGAGGTGAGATGATTGACCTCCAATAAGCAATCATCTTTTGTGCTATTTATGACTCCAAGCAGTGGAAAGATTTTCCCCTGACTCCCAATGACTCTAGTTTTGCTAGGGCTCCTAGTGCCTACTCAGTCAAAAGTGGTCTTGATACCAAGGACGGTCACTTTTACTTCATGTCTGGAGTTCAACTTTGTTGTCCTTGTTTGAACCAAGGCTGTAATAAAGTCAGGTGTTCAGTGTGCCTGGTAGAACCCAACAGAGCGTCAGTGAGCAGGTTATTGCTAACCGAGTACTACTTGGCTCAAAGGTAGAAGACAGAGGGGTGCCACAAGGATCGGTGCTGGGTCCTCTACTTTTTGTCATTTACATAAATGATTTGGATGAGAGATAAGAGGTACAGTTAGTATGTTTGCAGATGACACCAAAATTGGAGGTGCAATGGACAGCAAAGAGGATTACCTCAGATTACAACAGGATCTTGATCAGATTCGCCAATGGGCTGAGAAGTGGCAGATGGAGTTTAATTCAGATAAATGCGAGGTGCTGCATTTTGGGAAAGCAAATCTTAGCAGGCTATTGGAAAGATGTTGTGAAACTTGAAAGGGTTCAGAAAAGATTTACAAGGATGTTGCAAGGGTTGGAGGATTTGAGCTACAGCAAGTGGCTGAATAGGCTGGGGCTGTTTTCCCTGGAGCGTCGGAGGCTGAGAGGTGAACTTATAGAGGTTTACAAAATTATGAGGGGCATGGATAGGGTAAATAGACAAAATCTTTTCCTTGGGGTCGGGGAGTCCAGAACTAGAGGGCATAGGTTTAGGGTGAGAGGGGAAAGATATAAAAGAGACCTAATGGGCAATGTTTTCACACAGAGGGTGGTACGTGTATGGAATGAGCTGCCAGAGGAAGTGGTGAAGGCTGGTACAATTGCAACATTTAAGAGGCATTTGGATGGGTATATGAATAGGAAGGGGTTGGAGGGATATGGGCCGGGTACTGGCATGTGGGACGAGATTGGGTTGGGATATCTGGTCGGCATGGACGGGTTGGACCGAAGGATCTGTTTCCATGCTGTACATCTCTATGACTCTACATGATAGCGCTATTGGTGACACCCTCCATTACTTTACTTATGATCAAGAATAGACTGAAGGGGGTGGAAATTGGCTGAGTTGGATTTGTTCTTCTTTTTGCTGGGTTGATGCTAGTATTGTAGATGTACTGGAACACGTTGCCGAGGGGTGCATCAGGTTTTCGAACACAAGTACATTTGCCAAATGTTGTCATGGCCTGCAGCCTTTTATAATATCCATTGTCTTTAGCTGATTCTCGACATCCCATTGAGTGGATCGAATTGGCGGAAGACTGGTATCTGTAATGCTGGTGACACCCGGAAAAAGCTGAGATGGATCATCCACTCAGCATTTCTGGCTGACAGTTGTTGCAAATGCCTCTAACATGCACTGATGTTTTGGACATCCCTAACATTGAGGATGGATTATGTGTGAAGCCTTCTCCTCCAATAGTTTATTTAATTGTCCACCAACATTCACAACTGGATACGGTATGGTTGCAGAGGTAAGATCAAATACCATTGTTTGTTAAGTCTTGTGCTGTAGCTTCAACAGATTTATACTTCATTTTTAGGTCTGCCTGCTACTGTTCATGGCATGCCCTCCTGCATTCTCCATTGAATGAAGGTTGACCCTCTGGCTTGATAGAATTGATTGAGTAGGAGATATGCAGGGCCATGAAGTCACAGATTGTATTTGAGTACACTTCTACTGCTGTTAATAGGCCACAATGTCTTGTGAAAATGCACACCCAAGTTGCTAAATGTATCCCATTTCACGATTGTAGTTCCATATAACACAATCTAGGGTATTCTCAATTTGAAGATGGAACTTTGTCTCCACATTGATGAGGATGAGATCAAGTATGGGTTTCCCCCAATTGGTTCCCTCATCACCAATCGCAGACCAAGTATAGTCCCTTAAGACTCAATCAGCTTAGTCAGTAGTGGGGCTGCTCAGCCACTCTTGGTGGCGAATACTGAGGATCCCACCCAGAATTCATTCTGCACCTTTTCTACATTCAGTGCTTCCTTCAAGTCATGTTAAATACAGAGAAGAAATTATTCATCTGCTATGGTGGTGGAGGGGAATGATACATGATAGTGAACATAATAGTGGAGATTTCTTAGCCCATGTTTGACTTGATGCCATGTAACTTCAAGTGGTCCAGAGACAATGTTAAGGACTCCTCGAGCAACTGCCTCCCAACTATATACCATTGTGCTGCCACCTTTGCTAGGTTTGGTGGAGAGACAGGACATACCTAGGGATTATGATACCAGTGTCTGAGATATTGACTGTAAAGTAATTTCCATAAGCATGACTATGTCAGAATTGACTGTGAGACAGCTCTCCCAATTTTGGCATTGCACCCAGATGTTAATAAGGAAGACTTTGCAGGGCCGATAGGGCAGATTTTTTTTTTCCGGTACCTAGTTGGATGTTAAAATTTCCAGTCTCAGGAAACTGAGTAGCTTACTCAGCCATTTCAGAGGTTAAGAGTCAACCACAATGCTGGCCTGAAGTCACACGTAGGCCAGACCAGATAAGGATGACAGATTTCGTTCCCTGAAGGACATCTGTGAAACAGATGTATTTCTTATGACAACTAACAATTAGAATTTTAATTTCAGATTCATTTTACTTGAAATTTGTGGTAGGAATCAAACCCCAGAGCATAAGTTGGGTGTCTGGATTACAAGTCAAATGTCAATACCACTACACCACAGGGTATAGGGAGTAGACAGCAAAGTAGAATTCACAATCAGAACAACCATGATCTTTTCAAAAGGTGGAGAAAGCACTCCTACGTCGTTTGTAATATTGATGGCCTCCTGCATTATAAGTTTGGTCTTTGTCGAGGTTTATCAATTTAAATTACCTTCCCTCCCAGCCATTTTTATAATATTATTATAATGGCTTTACAAAAGCAAGTTCAGTTACAAAATGTTCAAGCAGAATTACTCCAAATTAAGCTCAGAATGCAGCAGTTCTAAACCTTTTTAGAACTTTCAGCCCTGCTGAGAGATTCCTGCCAGAAAAGCAGATGAATTTTGTTTTTTCCCCCCTTTATTGGGTTGCTACAAAAAGAGAAATCCCTACTCAGCAAGCCTTGAGTAGTGATTGTAATGAGGTCGGTCAGCTGGACATCATAGAAGATGAGTTCCCTGACTGAGGCTTTAAATCTGATCTAATCTGGAAGCCCTGGCTGGCAGATAAAAAGAGGAGTGAAAGATTCTGACTCTGAGAGTTGAGTCCGAAGAGGCGGGAATCGAGTCAAGGACTATTCATGGGTAAATAAAGGGTGACTTGATTATGGGATACTGGCCTGTGTACTTATTTCAGTGGTGATGAGAGTAAATCATGTTGTTGAAGAAACTTGCTCACAGCAGTCATCTTCAAGTTGGGGTAAGCATTTCTTATACTTGTTTGACCCTGCTGTCAAGTACAGGGCCCAATATGTGGAAAAATGTTTTATGTTTCCCAGGCAAATGATATTGTGGCAGATGAAAATCAATGAGTAATTCTCCTGAGAGCCTGTGGAACCACAATTTTTTCTGTCATTAGGAATCTGATTTTCCCTGAGGCATCAGATACTGAAAACTTTCAAAAATTGATGGACATAGTTCAGGAATTTTACATCCTCAAGCCTTCTCTAATTCTGAGATGAGGTGAATGTGTTTTCACTCAGCAATTTGAGAACCAGGGGAATCTGTGGTGATGAGATTAAGATAACTGGCAGAAGCATGTAACTTCGGTTTAACCCTTAATGAGATGCTTAGATACTGTTTGGTATGTGGGATCAGAATGAAATAAAATCCCTACTGAGTGGAAGTGGCCCATTCACTCCATCAAGTCCACACCGACCCTCTGAAGATCATCCCACCAAGACCCATCCCATACCCCATCCCTGAAACTCTGCATTTCTTATGGCCAAACAACTTAGCCTGCTCATTTCTGGACATCATGGGCAATTTAGCATGGCCAATCCACCTAACCTGCATATCTTTGGACTGTGGGAGGAAACAGGAGCACCCAGATGAAACCCACGCAGACACAGGGAAATTGTGCAAACTGCACACAGGCAGATAGCTGAAGCTGGAATCAAACCTAGATCCCTGGAACTGTAAGGCAGCAACACAAACCGCTGAGCCAGTGTGCCACCCTAATGATATATGCAAAAGCGCCTACTAGCTGAAGCCCAACTGGATTTCAAATTGACACTACAACTGGCTTTATCATTGGAAAATGTGGCAAGTGGAGCACATGAGTCGCAGGGTATTTCAATGGAAATTCACATCCACTTGAGTACAGACAATTGCATAGTGTCATGCAGGACATATCCTGATCAGAGGGACTCCAGCTCAGCCTTTAGCAAAATCTTAAAACAAAACCAAGCCTCGGCCAAATGGTTAAAATTTTCTTCAAGATCCAGGCTGGCAAGCTATTGTAGTTGCTACTGGTATGCAAACTTGAGACAGCTGAAGAGTCCTTCTAGAACTAAACTGAGTAACAGAACTCATAAGTTGATATCCAGGAGAGTTCATACCCTGGAAAATCCAAATACATCTGGTTTGGAACTGTTAAATTACTTAGCAACATCAAAGTCAGGACCAATCAAAATAAATATCTGATTTATTTATCAGATATATAAATAAATAAATAAATAAGTATTATATAATAATTCATTTCTCATGGGGGTCGATACCAACTTGGCTGTATTAGTGATGGCAGAACCAATTTTTAACAAAGTTTGCTCTGGACTCCAGCCTTAAGTTTGCGCAAGGCCTTGGCTAGGCTGAGAACCTATACTATGGAACCGTTATAGATTAAGGGTAGAACTTCAGTTCCAGTCTCTTATGATAAGGAACTGGTTCGGTTACCAGCGATTGTAAAAGGCTCAGGTTCAAGCTTGATGGGCAAAACTAGTTGTGAGACAATCAGCCAGACTGGCTCAACATTTTTCAATTAGAAAATGGCTGCCCTAGTGAAGTCATATTAAATTTCTGGACGTCTTCCAGGAAGGTCTAGAGATTATCAGAGGAGCCAAGCCCACCTTGCATGTTGACCCGGAAGCAATTCCACAATTCTGCAAGGCCTGCCCAGTGCCATTGGCTTTACTGTCAAAAATAGAGACAAAAATTAGAAGACTGGAAAAAGAAAGAATCGTCAAATCAGTTCAATTTGCAGAATGGGTAGAACCGATCAGATCAATTTAGAAGCTTGACAGGTCGGTTCACCTTTGTGGGCATTTTAAACAAACAGTAAGCTGCTTTTTTCAGCTGGATAACTACCCAATCCCTTAGAGAATTTATATGCAGGACTGGCAGATGGGTTGTCCTTCATGAAGCCGGACATGAGCCATTCTTACTTGCAGTTGCATTTAAATAAGGATTCCTAGAAGAATGCAACAATTAATACGCATAAGGGTTTGACCAATATACCAGACCAATATACCATTTGAGGTATTGTCAGCCTGATCAATTTTTCACCTGTTAATGGGGAACATTTTGCAAGGACAACCTCAGATCACCAGTTGTCTAGATAATGTTCTAATACCAGGAAAAACTAACAATGAATTTTTAGAGAACTTGGACATAATCCTAAGGCATTGGTCCAAGGCAGGCTTCTGCCTAAGAAGAGAAAAATGTGTTTTCCAGACCTTCCAAGTGACCTAATTGGGCTACAGAGTCAACACGACCCAGTGGAAGATAAACTGAGGGTGATCAAAGGTGCCACGGCTCCTACATCTATCCAGGAGCTTAGGTCATTTCTTGGGCTGGTAAAATATAATGGAATGATCATACATAAGCTGGCCCCCTTCCTGGCACTTTGCATCAATTCCAAAAAAAGGGTCAGCTAAGCATAGCTAAGACCTAGCTTTGAGTGAACAATTCTTTAAACGGTTATCATCCTCGAAAGTGTTGACATACAATGATCCCAAGGAAGATCTGTTATTGACATGCAATGCCTCCTGGATGGCATCAGGGTGGTATTAACTCACAGGTGACCAATGGAGAGGAATGCTCAGTGTATGCATCCAGAACTTTGGCTAATGCAGAACAGAAATACGCCCAGATAGAGAAAGAAGGATTGGTGGTCATAATGGAGTCAGCAAATTCCACCAATACCTTTATGGTCGAAAATTTGTGACAATCATGAACCACCAACCTATTAGGCCCACTTAAAGAGGACAAGGCAGTGCCACCCATAACTTCGGGCTTTATTCAGCGGTGGACTCTAATACTAAGTGCTTATGATTAGAATTTAGAACACCATCCAGGACAACCTCCAATAGAATTAACGTTACAAAATTCCCAATCATCAACCTTCAACAGTGAATTTACAAACTTGCAACTCCACCATCTAGGAGGACAAGGGTGGCAAATACAAGGGAGCACAGCCACTTGTGAACTCCCCCAAAAGCTAAACACTTTCCTGACTTGGAACTATATCACTGTTCCTTCACTGTCGGTGGATATCATTTCTTAACAGCAGTGTGCACGTACAGTATAGCAGTTCAAGAAGGTATTTCACCACCAAGTCTTCATGGGTAATTAAGGATAGCCATAAAATTTGGTCTGGCCAGTGATGCTCACATATCATGAATGAATAGACCATAAAAAAACATGAAGGTTTCATTGAGCAGAACCTTAATAGAACAGTCATGTAAACACTGAGTAACAAGAGCAGGTCACAGAGTTGACATTCTGTGGCAAGTAATTCACCAAAGCTTCTCAACTAGATACAAGTCAGAAATGTGAAGGAATACTCCCCAAGTAGCTGGTTGCAGCACAATGCAGCCTGCTTGATTGGCACTCATCCATCGCCGTAAACATGTACTTCTCCCACCATTAGCATATCATAGATGCTGTGCATACTATCTATAAGAAGCAATGTAACAACTCATCAAAGCTTCTTTGGTAGAATCTTCCACACCTGCTATCTCACTGCTTCGAAGAACGGGGTAACAGATAGGTGGGAACATGATTACATGCAAGTTCTCCTCCAAATCACAGATGATCTTCACCTGGAAATATATCACTGTTTCTTCATCATCACTGAGTTTAAATCCTGGAACTTGCCACCTAACAGCGCTGTAAGTTTACCAACACCACTTAGAATTTAGTGGTTCAAGAAGACAGTTCATAATAGGTTCTCAAAAACAATTATGAATAGGCAAGAATTGATAGCAAGGCATTCAAGTCTTTCAAATTTCCACTGAAGACTATAATTCTGCCCAGTACAATACTGCATTGCTGCATATGTAAATGCTTTTCTCAAAGTGGATTTTCATTCTATAAGCAACATCTAACCTCATGTTACAGTAACCAAAAAATATAAGAACAGAAGTATAATTTTCCATTATAGGCAAGTAGAAAGAGCCTTTAAGAGCTGTGTTCCAAACAACCTACTGTTTGGGCGTCTTACTCATGTTCCACAAGCTGGAATCTGGGTGGCAAATAATGCAACTGGATGGTACTGGTCATAGGTTTGAGGCCACCTGCAGCTTCACATTTCCTTATTCCATCAATACTCTCTCAAAACAAAATGTTCAAGGTGGTTATCTTGAAAATAGTAAAAGAAAAGCAATTATTGACTGATCCAGTGCTTTTTCCTAGTATTAGTTCTCAATTTGTTGCATAAGCAGAAATATATTAAATTGATGGAGCATAATAAAGCATATAGTAGCACATCTTACACATTGTTAACTTACTATATAGTATCATTAAATTATGAAATGCTTTTAAGCTTAAAGTTCCTTTAGAGTTCTGTGTGTATAAGATTTCAACTGTAACTTACAGTTGTAATGTGTGCTTCATTGTCCATGCTGAAAGGGATGTAAGGCTACGCCAGGCCTTGGCATGAGGCAACAGTAAAGATATTACAGTTTGCACGGCAATGGTATTGTGTTCATGTCAGGTAACTTACAAATGATTCATTATACGCTAACAGCTTATGAGCACACCATCCTACTTCTATTTGTTGTCGATTGTTATAGTTAACATCAGTGTGCCTGAATACCATATATGTAAAGGTATTCTGCTGTACTGCCATTCATTGAGGGTGCTGTGAAGTACAAATGGTTCAATCATCATCATGCAGCAGCACCTTCAGCCATGCATTACTCCATTATTAGGTTAGACACTGTTTCTGCTTGCACACTATCGCATCACTCACTAGGTTTGCCAGACACTTTATTTTAAATAGCTTTTGGAGAGGCTGAAATGTATATTCAAAATATCTACACAACTCTTCAAAAGCTAATAAAATGCACCCCCAACTTAACCCAAAATATTTTTAAACATTTTATCATGAGGACACAGCATCAGACTCAAGACGTGGAATCTTTTACAGGTAACGAGGGTCTTGCTTGTCAGCTGGTGAACCAATAAGACATTTACATCGTCTCCTTTAAGCAAGGCTCATTAGACCAGGAGCCAAAAGGGCAGTGGAAAGTTAGCAGCAGACATTTGTCCAGAATCAGTACGCAAAGACTGGAAGCTGTGTATACTGTGAGCTGCTGCCCAGATACTGGCAAGTCTTATGCTCAGCAGTACTGAGTTATCTGCTGCAGAAGTGACACCTATTGATGTCCAAGATGGGCAAGTGATCCAGAGCACAGGTTGGCAAATGTGGTTTTTGCAGGGTTAGGGTAACACATGCAGGCTGTATATGAGGAATCAACAGCAAGACATGGGAGGGATAACTCCCAGTGCGCCATCCAAAAATGCTACTAGAGAAGGCACAAGGCTCTAGCTCAAATGGGTAGGGACCTCAACTGAACTACTTAATTTGTTGTTATGCGTTAAAAATGGAAATCTAAGGTCTTTGGTGTTTGACAGAGTCCCAAACATTAATCCAAACCCAACAGTGCAATGTCCAGGAGGTAAATATCCCAATGGAACTTCAGTGAAAACTCTAGAGTAATGGCATTTTAAAAAGTTTATTCCTTTATCCACAGTTTCTACTGATAACCCACTAAATTTATAGCGGAAAATAAAAATGCCCCTGCTTAAATTCCTGCTTCCAGTTTTTATCATAATTGCAAAATTCTTGATTATGCAGCAAATCAAGTGTCTTAAAATGTTTAAGTGAGAATTCATATCAGCTGACATTTCCTGGAGTTCATGGGAACACAATTTAACTATCATTTAAGACCATAGGATAGATTAACTGCCATCTCTTTAAGTAAAAAGGACTTTCTCAATTAAATTTCCTTCTGTAATGCTTGTGGAAAGAAAAAGCAGAATTAAAATTTTGTATTCTTTATTCTCATTTATCCATTCTGCTGATTTCAATTGATTTACACTCAGCTTTTTCCATTCACATCACTTAAGAAGGTGAGTGGGGACAGATGCAAGGGCAGAATTGTAGGTTTCAGCAGGTCCCTTATTTCCAATCCTGGATCCCTCCATCAATAAATGAATGCATTTGAATGAGGGGCCTTCGTCAAAAGGCCAGCAGCAGGGTTTGCTTGTCATGCTCATGCACAGCCAGTCCCCTGCCCACTATTGGGTTAGCAGCAGCGACGATGGGATAAGGTCTTGAGCAGGTATTAGTTCAGCTGAGCTCCCTATTGTATGGGCATCTTATTCTAAGCTTAATTAGGGTGGTGGCAGCTACTTTCCCATCCCATTAAACACCCACCTGCCATCAAATTCACCACAAGAAAGGCACAACTATCCAACCATAAAACGAGGAGTAGGTCACTGACCCCTTGAGTTGTTTCTCCATTCAATTTCATCATGGTTGATCTGTGACCCAACTCCATATACAGTACCCACTTTGGCTTCACATTCTTCGATGTTTTCAGCCTATCAAAATTCTGTCAATCTCAGTTTTAAAGTTAACAAATTATCTAGTATCAATTACTATTTGCAGATGAAAATTCCAAATTTTTACAACTTAAGTGTTTCCTATTTCTCATCTGGAAGCTCTGATTATAATTTTTAGACAAAACCATTTTGAAAATAATTTATCCTATCTCTTCCTCTTAAATCTTGGAAATATCAATCAAACCATCACTTAGCTTTCCTAAATCCAAGTAGAACATTTTTGTTGATATTTTCTAATCAACCTTTGTAGAGATTTTATTGCACACCTCTGGAACAGATAGGGTTTGACCCCCAGCCTCTTGGCTCAAAGGCAGGGAGACTACTGCTGCATCACAAGAGCTCTAGGGTGTATATTCATAGACTATACAATGCTTTTCCATAATTTGCTCTGTGGAGTCCAGGTCATACTGGGAACTCTACACTACATTCTCACCTCTTCTCATATATTCTAGGGTGTAGTACCCAAAACCACTCTCAGTTTCTCACGTGTGGTGTAGCAAGGGCTTCTACTTCTTGTATTCAGTTATTTTCCTGACAAAGGCCAGTATCATTAGCCTTTTGATTACTTTCTGTCTGTGTTCATGATATTTCAATAATCTATGTATCTGGACATCTAAGTCCTTTTGGTCTTCATTGTTTCTAGCATTTTAACATACAGAATACATGTTCTAATAAATATTTTAAGTCCAAATGGATGACCTCGCAAAATCAATTTGACAAAGTTCAGCCCATTCATTTAATCTACTAATAATTGGATAATTGCCAGGAAAATGTTACGTTTTGCTGAAGCTTCTCAGCTTGCATTCATCACGTCAATTTGCAAGAATGCTGTTATAAAACGGACATGAACCTCTCTGTGAATTAAACCAAACACCCAGAAAACCTCACCTCACTTAGTAATCTGTTAAAATGTGAGTGACAGAGAACTCTCAAATTCCACTATTTAAAGAAAATAACATCATTTTTTAACTCTAAAAGTGAACATTAAACCACAAGTACTCACAACTCTAAGCCCCCTTTCTCTTAACTGCTTACTATCCGCCTCCAACTCTCTAACAATATGCTGTTCCAGTAAGACACTTATTAAAATTACATCAATTTAATTTCAAAACTAGGTTAAATTCAAATCATTGTCAAAACTTAGCAACCAAACTCAAGTATCTATTTCACAGCCAAATGTCACATTTTAAAAATTTTCCAGTACACTCTGGGACTGCCATCTAGACACATATACAAGTGTGTGTAAGCTCTCAGTTCAGTATATCATGCTCTCTCTCTTAAAGGTACAGTATATGCCTTGAACGTAGAACACCCTTAAGAAAAAAATGAACCATCATAATGAAAAGATGATTTCATGGTTTTTTCTAATCTTTACTCCCATTATGATGAAATATTAGGTCATTAATCTATGTCATATTTTTTCTGCACACATATATAACATTGGAATCATCAAATCTTACTGACACATTTTTCCTCTAAATCTGCGATATCTCATTTGCTATCACATTTTTACAACTCACACCATGTACTATTTGCAAGTTAAAAGTCTATAACATAAGAGAACAATGAAATAGTCTCATATTTTTTGTCTTTATATCTTTCCAGGAATGTAAGAGGCTTGTGGTCTGTGTACACAACCATCGTTGACACAGTGATCATCATATAAACTTTAAAATGTTAGAAGACCAGTACCAAACTCAATAATTCTGTGTAACGGTAGAGTATTTTCTCTGGTGGGTGTTGAACTTCTTTGAAAAGTAGCCAAGTGGCCGTTCAATTTCATTATCATCTTCCTGTAGCAGTACAACTCCAACTCCTACATTACCAGCATTGATTGCAACTTTGAAGGGTTTCAAAAAATTTGGTATAGCTAAAACTGGTGCTGTGGTTAGTACAGATTTTAAATTCTCAAGTGCCTCCTGGTATTGTTCTGTCCACCAAAATGTTGTTGTCTTCTTCTGTACAGCTGTTAGCGGTACCACAACGTTGCTGAAGATTGGAACAAACTTCCAGAAGAATCTGCTTAGTCCCAAAAATTGAAGTATCTCTTTATTTGAGGATATTTACAGAAATTCTTCGATGGCTTTCGTCTTCACGTTCCTGGTGTCAACCTTCCATGTCCGATGTTATGTCCCAAGAACATCACCTCTGCCTTCACAAATTCTGTTTTCTTTAAGTTTATTACCAGTTTTGCTTCTCATACTCGTCCAAAGAGCTCTGCTAATTGTACCATGTGATCGATCCATGACTCACGAAAGATCACTACATCATCCAGATAAACTGCACAATTTGTTAATCCTGCCACAACTCTGTTCGTGAATCTTTGGAACGTGACTGGTGCATTCTTCATTCCAAAGGGCATCACTCTGAATTGATATAGCCAATTTGGTGTTACAAATACAGAAACTTCTTCCGCTTTCTCTGATAAAGGTACCTGCCAATAACCATGCAGTAAGTTCAATTTCATGATATAAGTCGCTTGACAAACCTTCTCTATATAATCCTCCAATCTTGGTATTGGATAGGTGTCTGATTTTCTTTTTACAGCACTGACCTACTGATAGTCCACACAAAATCATTGATTCCCGTCAGGTTTGGGAGCTAACATGATCAGAGAACTCCACTCGCTCTGACTCAGTTTAATGATATCTTCGTTGAGCATCGCATCCACTTCCTTCTAGACTTGAGGTTTTGAGCAGATTAAGTTTGTAGAGGTGTTGTTTTATTGGAACAGCACTGCCTACTTCCACCTAATGCACAATAGTATTAGTCCTTCCAATCTTATTCTTACATATGTCCTTACACTGCTGCAACAAACCTTTCAACTCGGTTATTTGTTTCTGAGACAGATAGCTCACTAAACTATCCCACTCCTCAAGGACTTCTTCATTATTTAATGTATTTTGAGGCACATCAAACTCCACAACACCTGGATTTGATTCCTCATTCTGTGTCAATAACTAACACCTGTTTCTCCAGTTCCCTGTCTCTATTATAATAAGGTTTCATCATATTCACATGACATACCCAATAGTTTTTTTTCTATCCGGCATCTTTACCAGATAGTTTACCTGACAACTTTTTGTCAATTTGATAGGGACCACTAAACCTGGATTTGAAGGGATCCCCTATCCCTGGTAACAATACTAATAGGTCATCCCCATGGGAAAACATCTGAATTTTTGAGATTTTATCTGCCATTTGCTTCCCATTCTATGCTGTGCCCTTTTCAGATGATGTTTAGCTAACTTACCTATTCGATTTAATGTCTCCCTCACCTCAGATACATAATCCAAGTTTGAGATCTCCAACTTTGGTCCAGCGTATTTTTCTTTAATAATTTCAAAGGCCCTCTCACTTCATGTCCGAATATTAATTCAAAGGGAGTAAACTGAGTAGATTTGTTTGGGGCATCTCGAATGGCAAACAATACAAATGGAATACCTTTATCCCAATCAATTGGGTAATCCTGACAGTACACTTTTAACATTGTCTTAAGGGTCTGATGCCACCTTTCCAAAGCTCCCTGAGATTCAGGATGGTACACACTTGATTTAAAGTGCTGTATGCCTAATTATCCATGACTTCCTTAAACAGCCTAGTAGTAAAATTAGACCCTTGGTCTGACTGAATCTCTCTGGATAGCCCATACTGGGTAAAGAAAGCTACTAACTCCTCCACCACTCTTTTTGCCTTAGTACTCTGTCATGGAATTGCCTCCAGAAATCTCGTAAACACATGTATTATCATTAGCAAATACTGTTCCCACTTTTAGTTTTAGGGAGGAACCTATACAATCAATCATAACCTGCGTGAAAGGTTCTTCAATTACAGGAATTGGCAACAAAGGTGCTGGTTTTATTAGTGCTTGTGGTCTATCTACCATTTAGCATGTATGACATGTATGGCAAATGTAACCATATCCTTGTGCAATCCAGGCCAATAGTTGGAAAATTGGACCTTAGCCTGAGTCTTCCTCACACCTGCATGACATCTTACTCATTATTCATGTGCTACCCGTAATACCTCCTGTCTGTATGCTACTAGCAACACAATCTGGTGCACTTCCACCTACTTTTTCTCTGCATTAACCTGCGGTGGTCTCCATTTTCATTTTAGGATTCTTTCTTTAAGATAATAACCCTCAGGAATACATTCTGATTCATTTTATGAGTATGCATCTATATATATATATATACACATATACCTTATATTGTCTTGTCTTTCTGTCCACTAGCTTTTCAGGACTCAACACTTCTGTTCAGGTTTTCCCTGCACTATGATATCAAACATGGTGTCAACTCAGTGAACCTCAGCTCTTTTGTTTTTCTCTTTAGTTTTTGCTTCTTGCTGTGACTTATGACAGTGGGAGCTTGTTACTACAGTCTGGAAAATTTCAGGGTATTTGTCTTTTAACTCCTCGGTTTCCCAGTTTTCGTTTGACTACTCCACAACAAAGGGTGTCACGCCCACCTTGGATCCTGCCAGCTCATGGAACTGACACTCAGTCAATCACTCCCACTGTTACTTCCCCAGTCTTGATTTGGCTCTCCAACCTGATCTTACACAGGGTACCACTAAATTTCTGTCCCTCTATCCTACAAATTACCACTCTCTCGGGTAACATGTCAGAAAGAGTGCAAATTCTTTAATCTCTTACTATTAGACACTGACTAGCTCCTGTATCTCTCAAAATTGTAACGTCTTTCCCTTCCCGCCCTGTTCTTCCTGAGTAAACTTTACCCACAGAGGTGAAATCTTTATAGAGATCGGGCACTAACTTAATACTCAGCCCCTGCCAAGACTGTGCACTCACTGCAGCTCCTCAACTTTTCTTGTGGCTTCCTTTACTACTTCCACTAATCCCACTGGTTTAGTCTCTCTTACCATATCTTTTCCCACAGTGCCTTTCTTCAACAACCAGCATTTGTGTGTCCCACCTTACCACAGTGGAAACACCTGAGACCCATCACCTCCTTTTCACCCTCTTGGGCTTCTTTTTTCACCTGTGTAAACTATTCCTAGTGTGAACTACTCTTTGTTTAGAGTAGATTCTACCCAATTTCTCCCTTCTCTCAATTTCTATCCCTCACAGGATGAACTTCTTGCTGGAAGCTAAATTTCACCTTGTGCACCAATGCATATCCAGCTGCCATCTCTGCCGCTCTTCTCACTTCTTGAACTTTCTGTTCATCTACATAAATTCTTCTCATCTGTGGAAGTGAGTTTATAAACTCCTCCAGCAGAATAATCCCTCTTAGAGCCTTTTATATCTTACCTATTTTTAAGGCCCGCACACACCTGTCAAAATTAATTCTTTCAAACTCAACATAAGTCTGAAGTGATTTCATCTTTATGTTTCTGAACCACTGTCT
This sequence comes from Chiloscyllium plagiosum, assembly GCF_004010195.1. Taxonomy (NCBI): domain Eukaryota; kingdom Metazoa; phylum Chordata; class Chondrichthyes; order Orectolobiformes; family Hemiscylliidae; genus Chiloscyllium; species Chiloscyllium plagiosum. The sequence goes on from NC_057726.1 coordinate 61,000,184, forward strand.
ATACACTTCTGGTACCAATTCATAAGCACTCAAAATTGCTTTTGTGACATCTGCATAATCTCTTGAACCCTCATCTGACAGCGCTGCAAATATCTCACTAGCCCTACCTACCAGTTTTGTCTGAACTAGCATTACCCACAAGTTCTCTGGCCACTTCATCTGCCTAGCCAATTTTTCAAATGCAATAAAGAAGGCTTTGACATCTTTCTCATCAAAATGTGGCAATGTTTTAACACATTGTATACATCACTACCTTCTCTCTACATTTTCATCCTGTTAACTTGACTTTCCTGACTAATTCACAACTTCTGAAGTTCAAATTTTTTCTCTGTTTCTTGTTATCTATTTTTCCTCTCTTTTTATCTTTGTTCAGCTCAGAACTTTCTCTCCCTTTTTCCTCCAACATGGCTCTTCTTTCCCTTTCTTTATCTTCTAACTCCATTTGCCTCAATTATAATTTAAGTTTTTCTAACTTTATTCCACGTCTGTTTTTCTGATACACCTAAGTGCTGGAGCAACTGCATTACAATTTCAGCTTTCCTTTTGTCCTGGTTAAACTCAACTCTAACCTATTTGCTAATTCTAAATGTATGTCCTTCCTCGGTCTTTCTAAACTTTCTTTGCAAATTTGGGAAGCATCTTCAAACCCCAGAACCTCTTTAGCAACGTTAAGAGCTATTTCCCTCACTTTTAATTTAATCAACCAGAAGTAACTGAAATTAAACAAACTTTTTCACCAAAGTTTTATTTAAAGATCTCGGACACGAATCGCCCATGGTTTAAATCTGCTTGGATCTTTTGTACCCCAAATCAGCTCAGATCTGTCCAAATATCAGACTGGATCTGTATAAACCTGGCCAAATCCCGGACTCGAGCCCCTAAACTGTTACAACTCAGAGGTAAGCCCCTCTGTTAATTAAACCAAACACCATAACATAGGAGTAACATAGAACTCCCAAATTCCACTATTTAAAGGAAATAACATCATTTTTTTAACTCTAAAAGTGAACATTAAACAACATGTATTCACAACTCTAAGCTGCCCTTTCTCTTAACTGCTTATTATCTGCTTCCAACACTATAACAATATGCTGCTTCAATAAGTCGCTTATTAAAATTACAACAACTTAATTTCAAAGCCACACAACCACTGTCTTCTTCTGTGTCTTCACTCTTCTGGCTGAGGATCTCTCTGGGTTGTCTTTTTGCCTTTTACTGTGAGTATGCTTCACATGAAAAGGTACCTTTGATGGAGAGTGTTTCCTAATGTCTTTGAGAGCAAGGTGTTAGATGTGCAATTAGGTCTCCAGTTTCTCTCTCTATGGCAGTTGCTCTCTGACCGATTTTCAAAATGTCTGCATTTTTATGCCTCCCAACATTGGATTGTCTCATTGGTTCGATGTTGGCAAAACAATAAATTTAAATTCAATTGAGTTTTAGTATCCTGGGACATAATTTAAACTCAAAGTGTGGTGCTGGAAAAGCACAGCAGGTCAGGCAGCATCCGGGGAGCAGGATAGTCACATTTTGGGCATAAGGCCTTCATCAGGAATGTGAATAATTTAAACTGATTGTTGTCAAAACAGCAGGCAAACCTCAGGTATCCATTTCACAGCCAAATGTTACATTTTTCCAATTTTCTAGTATACTCTGAAATTGCCATCTAGTCATATACATAGGTGCTTGTAAGCTCTCGATTCAGAACAGTATTTTCTCTCTCTTAAAGGTAGAGTACATGCCCTCAACTTCATAACAACACCAATCTAAAATTGCTTGTTTGCATAATTATTCACGCACTCAGAACTATCCAGCAAAGCTTGAGCATGACATTCACTGCTACTGAACAGCATCAACATAAGTGACATTTGCAATTAATAGGATTTACAATCAGCTCAAAAAGACATTCAGCTTATCAGAGGAGTGATGTGGTTTAGAAATTTCAGTACCAGCGTGATGTCAGATATCTAGGTCACACATCCCAAAGACTGGCAATTGTATCAAACAGCATTCCTCTTCCACTTTTTGCAACATAAAATGTATTGATCATACAAAACTAGCAGATGCTTGCAAATAATGCCCAACATAACACAGTGTCCAACATTAAATGTGATTCCACGAATGGAAAATATTTGCTGGATAAGTGTGCAAAGAATTACATTGACAACCAATTTAGGATTCTCAGTCAGGCTTGTAGTGTAGTACACTTGTGTGTACTGAAAAATGCATATATTAATAAGACGAACTCCATTTGTTGCAGACAAATGTTACAATGCAGCAAGATAGGTGACAGACATTTTCTGCCTCATTTCTACAGAGAGTGCCTTGACTATACTCAACCTGGTTTAAATATAAGCAAAACTTGGCAGTAAACTGTCAATCGTCATGAGTTGGTGCATTCTTAAGGGCAACACCGCTAGCAATCAGCTTCAGTTTACCAAACAAACAGCACTCACCTCTCATATAAATGATGATTTCCTCTTACACTGCTACTATTGCGAATTGCCCTGTTGAGTGCAAGATGTAAAGCTCCAACAAAATGTATCTTTTTTTCAACAATTCTGAAGTTTTTTTATTTGCTTAGAAGTAACATAATACTAGAATACTTGTATTTCTACCAATATTGCTTTGTAATTTTTGCTTCGATTTAATTTACTTATAATGCTGCCTATTTATATGTCACTAGATGGACTTCCTATTTCATCATCTAAGACTTTGTTGAATACAATGAATTGCTGAGGCCCCAATACAGATTGCTGCAGGATACAACTCATCACATCTTTGCAATTGGAGCATCTACCCATTATCCCAACTCTCTGCCTCCTTCTGCACAGTCAATTTCCCAAATGGATGAATAATTTGCTTAGATTCAATTCCATTAAATTCAGCTTTAGTTGGCAGTTGTTTAAGAAGAATTTATCAAATGGTTTCTGGAAGCCCACTAAAATAACATTCATTGACATTCTTCTGTCCACTATTTTAGTAATTCAAAAATAATCAGATCCATCAGATATTATTTGCTATTTACCAATCCTCCATACTCTTACGTTCTTTGCTGTGTTTGTTGCATTTTTGCTGAATTGGCTGAAAAAAGCAATATGTTGTTTAAATAATTTACACCTTAATTACCAGTCATAGCCATGCACATACTTCCAGCACACCTTCAATACTTTTCATTCTTCCTGCTTTCCAGAATATATCTTTCTCCCAAAGTAACAGCCCTCTCTTCCTTGTTGTAGGTTCTCATCATTCCTTACTGCTTCCATAACATTGGACCATTATTTGTAAATTCCCAACACTCTCACATTTCCTCACATCACTTCAACAATGGAAGATTCCTTCATGTAGATATCCTAAATCCCAAAATTCCCATTTCTTCCTTTCCCAACACACCATCCTTTCAATATTCCAATATCTTACTTCTTCTCACTGTTACTTAAACTTCAGTGATTCTATGTAAAATCTATAGCAGCTTTCCAATGATACTTTTCTGGATTCTAGGTTTTAGTACAAGATATCGTGTATAATGCATTACATAGCTAAACAAGCACATTAATAGCCCAAGGCATCAATGCATAATTTTGCCAAGAATCACCTAACTTTGCAGAAACAATTGTTTTGAAAACTGTTTGAATATATTACAAAAGCTACTCTCATTATGAACAGAATGTGGCATTGTCCCGTTTCCCCTCAGTTGAAGCAAAATGCTCAGAGTCACAATGTAGGTTTATCTCCTTCATCTTTATTCTGGGCCCTGGGGGGAGAGATAACAGTTGCCCAAATGCACAGAGACATGAGTTCACGGTCTTCTCTGGAACAGCAGGTTCTCAAAGAACTATATAGTCATTTTACAGGGAGGAGCATCCAGATAAGGCAACATACATATTAATTGGGTGACTGTTACAATCAACGAGTGTCAATAGTAAGGATTAAGCCATCTGCTGTTACACAATGAATAACTGGCTCTATATAATGAATACTTTTCACCTTGTTAAACTGACCTCACATACTGAATTCTTCCAATATTGTTAAATGGCTCTACATACTGATTACTGTTCCACCTTGTTAATCCATCATCCTTGCCTTCAGCACTCCATTGTTAACTGTAAGTTCTTATTTGATCTGAGTCATGCTCAGCTGAACCTGTTTCACAAAACACAGAACTTAACTCTTTCCCTGCTTGCTTATATCCTATACATATTGTCATTCCCTCCTTTTATCATTTCATGATAACCAATGGCACTATCAGCTTTCATAAGACTCTTGACAGCCAGTATTTAAGCAACTTATTGACACACAGCATACAATGATTATAACAACAAAAATTACTGGTCCGTTACTGTAATTAGAATTTGAAGAATCCTCCCATGTGCAAAAAATTCACCAGTAAAGTTCTTAAATCCACAGTCCTTAGTGACCACTCCATACCTTCCAAGTCGAGTGGAAACGAGCCAGTTCTCCAAAATCTCCTTCAGTAAAGTCCAACCTGAAAACAAAGTTCAGTCTGTCCTTGCAGACTACTTCACGGAGAAGCCTGATTTCTTGGATGAGGGCAGTTAAATGCTTCACAAAACTGACAAGACCTCCGTCCTTGTAGAGGTGCTTCAGATGGAGGATGCGCATCTGAATGTGCAGCAGCAGCATACTTGGATAATGCAGCATTCTTTGCTGCTTCTGCTCCCGCTCTACTGTTAAATATGACAAAGCCAACTGGCACTCAATCAATTTGCTTTAAGGTTATGATTTAGCTTGATCAGTGAACCTACATATCCCTTAAATGATCAAAAGACAAGGTAAAGCTCACGTGGATTAATGTCCATAGGAAGGCCACTGACAAAAAGCATATCGACCTCTTCTTCACTGTTGTTAGCTTCTTCACTTTTCATGCTCATGACTGGGGAGCTAACCGAATCCGTTGGATCAGGCTGTGGAGGGGTGTATTCCAGAGTAGATGTTAGGTGCTGAAAGTATCCTCGCATTTCCTTTCTTATTCCCTCCTTGCCAAAGTGGTTATCAGGATGAAATCAGTCGCACATTTAACTACACTGAACTGTATCTGCCTATTTCAACATACTTTGAATTCTTGAAATCTATTACTCTGTTCACTATTTATGACATCATCAAGTTTTGTACAATACATAGACTTCTAAATTATACTGCCTAAACAATTCAGTCAATTATAAACAACAATCAGTAATCCTAAAATCAAACCCTTCCATTCAGGTTATTCAAAAATTATTTTCTTTTAACAAATTGATACTTGGCTAATGTAAAAGCTGTCAGGAAAAATATTTCAAAAGTCTGGAATAGCAAGCAAACAACAAAATGTTTCCTGTGCTGCAGCAATTGAGGCGATTTCAGTTCAGATTTAAATGTCAAATATTTGTGGGAAACAAATGCTGAGTGTTTTAAAATATGCTCTCCAAATGAAACTTCCCAAATAAAACAGTCGAAATTACAGTTGCAACTTTGGTAGAGATCAACATTCTTTGAATTTGCAATATGAAGGGGGCCAATGAAGTCTTAACAATAATTAACTGAAACAGCTCAGCCTCAAGTTCTAATATTCTCTAAAATCTTAACAAAACATCAAACTCAATATGTACTCTTCTTTTTGTGAACTCTCTGCATTAAAAACATAGCAGCAAAGTTATTTTAATACAATGCTCTCACCTGGCTAAAGCATAATCATTTACCCATTTTTTTTACAGGTATTGTAGAATTTCAAACAAATCAGGGGCTCAAGGCACTCAATCAATTTGCTTTAAGGTTACAAATTTGATAATTTTAAAAAGGACATAATGTTGTACAATTTCAATGTAAAAGCGAAATCTGCCCCATTAGATAACCCACAAAACACATTGAGATCCTGATTCAAACAAGGCAACACAGTTACTTAAAAAGGATTTTCTGAACCAGTATTTTAACAAATCAAAAGTCTTAAACATGAAACACTCTCAGCATGGCACAATCTACATTGAAACTTTCCTTTTTTAGCCCAAGTATTAGTATACCCTTAATTTCAGCGTTTTCTATTTTTTTGGCATCCTCTCACTGAAATTACTCCTATAAAAACAGAAAGTCCTCACAGCAGACCACATGACACCGCAATCCAAGCCACTCTCTTCCCCCAGAACAAAGATTCACTGAGTCTCGAATTTCGCCACTAGGGGAGTTTAACCCCTTTCTCATTTTACTCCTCACGGGGCTCGAACCCCAATTAAACACAGAGAACCTGAATCCCACTTAAACACAGACAGCTCGAACCTCACTTAAACAGAGAACCCGAATCCCACTTAAACATAGAAAACTCAAACGTTGCTTAAACAAAGAGAGAGCTCGAACCTCAATTAAATACAGAAAGCTCGAACCATACTTAAACAGAGAGAGCTCGAACCTCGCACAGCGGGAGGACTTCAACCTCAAATCAACCCACCCAGTAGACTTGAACCCCAGTACCGCACAGAGGACTCGAATCTCAACCCAAACCCACCCCAGGCGATTTTAACCCCAGTACCACACAGAGGACTCGAACCTCAACCACATCCCTCACCGCAGGGGACTCGAACCCCATTGCTGCGCAGAGGACTTGAACCTCTGCCTGCCAGCACGCTTGCGAAACTGTGTCTCTCGACTGAACTAATTACCGTCCGAGGAGTCCGTAGAATAGAGAGCGATCGAGTGAGGGGACCATCTCAGGCACACAGGAATATCGAGAGGGACCAAGGTTTAAAATATTACCTTGTGGGCCCATCTGTCTCGAGACACCGATGCTCCAGGTGGCCGCTGACACCGTCTAATCATAATTATTTGTTTGGATCCTTCTGACTATGCCAATATTGTCGTTCCATTTCCCCCTCAGTTGAAGCAAAATGCCCAAAGACAGTGGGTTCTCAATGAACTATATAGTCATTTTACAGGGAGGAGCATCCAGGTAAGGCAACATACATATTAATTGGGTGACCATTACAATCAGCGAGTGTCAATAGTAAAGATAAAGCCATCTGCTGCTACACAATGAATAACTGGCTTCACATAATGAATACGTTTCACCTTGTTAAACTGACCTCACATACTGAATGCTTCCAATATTGTTAAATGGCTCTACATAATGACTGCTTTTTCACCTTGTTAATCCATTACCCTTGCCTCCAGCACTCCATTGTTAACTGTACGTTCTTATCTGATTTGAGTCAGGCTTAGCTGAACCTCTTGTTTCATAAAACTCTTATCTGATCTGAGTCATACTCAGCTGAACCTCTCGTTTCACAAAACTCAGAACTTAACTCTTTCCCTGCTTGCTTATGCCCTATACATATTCTCAATGGAAGACTTAACTTTACACATCAGCTTAAACTCATACTTGGCACTAAAGCAATCTAGATCAATATAAATTAAAATTGTGATTTCTTATACTAACTCACCAATACTTTTCTCCACAGTGATCAAATAATTGCACCTGCATTGTATTACCTGCAAAAAGAACGAAGGATAAAATCTATACCTTTTACTGTCAAGTTGTCTGGAAAGGTAACCAGTTGCTGTAGATTGCCCCCACCAGTGTTGCTTGGATCAGATGCACATGATGAAATACCTGCAAGAGCATCAGGATTAGACTAATCATTAAGATAACATAAAGAAATCTGAAAAAACATAATTATAATAGTACTGAAGATATTCAAGTTTGATATACCTGGATGTTTTATAGCTGATTTTAGACCAAGAGGTGCCCATTCTTCACGAAGCCACCGATTCACCTCATGGTATGAGTACAATTTCATGAACATGATGCTATGTATTCCCAAGACCAGAGCTGATCCAGCTGCTTGCAGGAATGACAGAAAGGCAAAGAAGGAAAGAACGATAAGTAACAGATAAAAGCATACCAGTCTATGACAAAGGAATATTCATTTGGCAGTGAGTGTCCACAAAATTGCAGCTCAAATCAAGGTATCAAATATGCAATTTTTACAATATGTATAATGAACAATTTCATATTAACAGCTGATAGCTCTCTGTTCCAATGACTTGATATTTTGATTTGTTGCTCATTCCAACAATACAGACATGACACCAAGATACTATTGAATTCCTGCGCAGCATTCTCAGGCTTGAAGTCCTGACAGATGCAGGAAGGTTCCATTAGGTTAGCAAATGTCACTCATTTGTTCAAAAAGTAAGAGATTAGTTAGCTTAACATCCGTCACAGGAAAACGTTAGAAGTTATTACTAAAGAGTGCACTTAGCAGTGCACTTAGACGAGTTCAATTTCATGAGACAGTCAAAATAATCTCTGTGAAAGAGAAATCATGTTTAACCAATCCACTGGTGTTTTTGAGTAAGTAACATTCTATCGTTAAATCAGAACTGTTGAATGTACTGGCATCTATTAAAGTGCCATATTGAAACTTATTTTGAGCTTGTATTATTTGGGGTTATATATATAAAATATAACATATTGTCTTGGACAGAATATGTGGTGGCTAGTTGGCAGGAAGCAGAGAGTAGGCATCTTTGTCACGTTGTCAAGGTATAACAAGTGGTGTGCCACAGGCATTAGTGCTGGCACCTCAATTGTTTTCAATTTATATAAGGGTTCACTCACTTTAGACAGACGAGAAGGAATTCCTTTCTCTCTGATTTAGTCAATCTGTGGATGTTTTACCATAGAGGACTGTCAAAACTGAGTTATTAAGTATATTCAAGACCAAAATACACAGACTTTTAACTAAAGGAATCAGGGGCTATGGGAGGACGCAGGAAAGTAGAGATGAGGATTATCAGAATAATCTTTTTTTTGAACTGAATAATATTTTACTGAATGACAGAGTAGACTCAATGGACCAAATGGTTTAGCTCTGTTCCTAATATTTTATGATGTTAAATAACTTGAAGGTGTGGAAGATATGGTTGTCAAATTTGCTGATGACATAAATTAATATAAAATTGTCCATTTTCGCAGGAACAATAAACAAAAAGCATGTTACTTAATGGTGAGAAATTGCAGAGCTCTGAGATGCAGAGGGGACTGGACATCCTTGGGCATGAATTGCAAAATGTTAATGCGCAGGTAATGCAAGTAATTGAAAAAGCTAATAAAAGTTTACAACTTATTGTGAGGGACACTGAATATAAAAACAGGAAGGTGGTGCATCAGTTATATAGGATCCTGGTGAGATCACATCTGGAATATGCACACAATATTGGTCACCTTATTTAAGCAAGGATATAAATGCACTGGAAGCAGTTCAGAGCAGGCGTACCAGACTACACCTGGAGTGGGTCAGTTGTCTTATGAGAAAAGATTGGACAGGCTAGGCTTGCATACACCGGATTTAGAAGGGTAAGAGATGAGATAGGATCAAGAAGAAGCCATTTGGTATGGTTTCCTTTATTGGTCAGAGCACTGAGTACAGGAGTTGGGAGGTCATGTTGCAGCTGTACAAGCCATTGGTTAGGCCACGTTTGGAATATTGTGCACAATTCTGGTCTCCCTCCTATCAGAAGGATATTGTAAAACTTGAAAGGGTTCAGAAAAGATTTACAAAGATGTTTCCAGGGTTGGAGGATCTAAGCCATAGGGAGAGATTGAATAGGCTAGGGCTGTTTTCCCTGGATCATCGGAAGCTGAGAGGTGACCTTATCGAGGTTTATAAAATCATGAGGAGCATGAATAGGTTAAATAGACAACATCTTTTCCCTGGGGTGGGGGAGTCCAGAACTATAGAGTATAGGTTTAGGGTGAGAGGGGAAAGACATAAAAGGGACCTGAGAGGCAATTTTTTTCAAGTAGAGGGTGGTGCACGTATAGAATGAGCTGCCTGAGGAAGTGGTGGAGACTGATACAATTATAACATTTAAAAGGCATCTGGATGGGTATATGAATAGGAAGGGTTTAGAGGGATATGGGCCAGGTGCTGGCAAATGGGACTAGATTAGGTTAGGATATCTGGTCGGAATAGATGAGTTGGACCAAAGGGTCTGATTCCATGCAACTCTATTAAAGCAATGTATTTTAACAAACTGCCCTCTGGGCAATAAGTGATGGACAACAAATGATAGCCAGCCAGCATACACCGGATAAATTTGAAAAGGGGTCAATTTAAAAAGAGACGAGACAAAAAAAATTCTCTCATAAGGTCAAGAACTCTCAGGAATTTTGGAAATCTCTTTCTAAAAAACCAGTGGAAGCAGAACCTTTGAACGTTTTTAAACTGGAGGTGGATTGATTCTTGGTAAGCAAGGGTGTGAAAGGTAACCAGGGTTATACGACTATAACAGGAGGAATGCACTGGTAACCAAACCCACTATTCCACAAGTCACACTATTAGTATAAATGTGTTGATTTAATCACCAAACTGGCCAATCATACCTCTTTTGAAGTACTATCCAAGATAAAAGAGATGTTCACCAGGCTTCCTTAATGAACTTAAAATAATCCATTTATTTTAAAACTAATCTTAGTATAAGTGGGAAAGATTATGTTAACATCTAAGACAAAATTATATCTCTGAATTAAAACTATATTTGATTAATCACAAGTATAGACGTGAACACAACTCAAAAAAATCTCTGCAGGGTGGATTTTTAGAAAAATAGGGATAAAAGGTAATAAACGGCCCTTTGGGCCAAGCTTCCTCATATTAAAAAAAAGAATTTGTTGACTTCTCACAGTAGACAGATTCCCTGTCAATGAAATTAAATTGCTGGCAGCCACTGACTGACAGAAGATTTTGAATTGAGACTGAAATCAATACAGATCTGAGCCTTTGGAAAGTGGCCACATTTCAACTTCTCAGGATTTTTAAAGTAGCCAGAAATACTGACGTTTGAAAATCTTTTCAGGTTACTGAGAACTTTTACTGAAAGGAAGAAAGAGCTATGCACTTCTTATGAAGTTTTCTTTTGTACAGGTAGACGATCATTTATCTGAAGTTCCAAAATGCGAAAAGCTCTGAAATCTGAAGGTTTTTTTGTGAAGTTTTTTCTCAATAACAAGGTTGTTTGGCGTGCAAACAGTTAACCCAAGTCGATACCCACTCAATGCATGTCACTCAGATGCGACAAGGCAGGGTGTGGCCCAGCACTGGCAGGCCTAGATTTTCTCTCAAGGCCAGTTTTAGTTAGTACATCTGCTCCTCCAGTACGATTTTTAAAAATTTCACCATCAAATTGTCACTTAATCTGAAATTCGAAAAATTCCAAATTCCGAAAAATAGCTGGTCCCAACGATTTCGGATAAAGGATCATCTACCTGTACTTGCTATTTAGATCTGAAACCCAAAACCAAATCCAGAAAGAGTTGCGTGGCAACCATTGACATGTGGGAGGTGATGGTCCAGTGGTGTTATTATTAGCTTATTAATCCAGAGACCCAGGTAATGCTCTGGGTACCTGGGTTTGTATCCACTATGGCAGATGGTGGAATTTAAATTCCAAATTTTTATTGAATTCAGAGTCTAATGATGACATTGAAGCCATTGCTGACTATCAGTTAAAAACAACATCTGGTTCACTAATGTCTTTTAGCAAAGGAAACTGCTATCCTTAACTGGTCTGGTAACAAGTGACTCCAGACCTATAGCAATGTGACTGACTCTTAACTGCCTTCTTGGCAATCAGGTATGTGCAACAAATGTTGGCCCAACCAGCAATGCCCACATCTAGTAAATGAATAAAATTACACGACAAAATGTCATATGTTGTGGTATCATAGCTATTATTGAAACACATTTTAAATGTCTGGAATAGCACACAATATTACAGGGTTGTAGAGTTTTTAGAATGGACAGCAAGGGTGTAGCAACATTCGTTAAAGCAACAATTACAGCTGTGAGAAGGTTAGTGATTGCAACAAGGTCAGACACGTAGACATCACTGAATCAGAGTTCCCTGACTGGGGCTGTTAATCTGGTCTAATCGGGGAGCCCTGGCTGACAGATTTAAACAGGAGTGTTAAAGGTTCTGTTCACTCTGACAACTGGCTCTGAGGAAGCCAAACCAGTGTCAAGTACAATGCACATGCAAATATGGGTGATTTGGTGACGGAATATTGACTTCTATGGAGCTATTTCAGGAAGGATGATACTCTAGAATGGTAATCAAATGAGTTGGATTCAGGAACATAAAAGAGGTGATCATCACAATACAATGAATTACCAAAGACAGAATAGCAAATGTATTTGAAAATTGTCAAGAAGTTCAAAAATAATAGGCCGGAAATATTAATCATTTGGTGAAACTTACGTTTGGAAAATAAAGACTGCTGCCTCCCTGCACTTATGTGACATCTAGTTAAATAATCATGCTGGCCCACAATAATACAAAAGTGAAGAGGGCACCAAAATTGGCAGCTGTCTTCCAGTTTTCAAAAACTAATTAAAGCCAATTCAGCTTGCTAACAAACAAAAAGAATCATATTTTTATATTGGTGACACAATATTTCAGTGGATGCACAGTATGGTAATACTGCGCCTTTAACAGGGATTTGTTCAGTGCTGTTTCTCTTGCAGAGAGGTGCTGTCAGTGGTGGCGGAATGTCTGCTTTAGAAGCAGTTATGTTAACAGCTTTGAGCTTCCTGAGTGTTATTTTTAATTACACAAAAAAATGCATGAGTGGGTCACAGACCCACAGACCCAAAGTTTTAGTTTTGCTTCCAGTTGAAATGGGGAGTTTAAAGCTGATAGATACAGTTTTCCCTCTGCTACAGCAAAAAGTTTGAGTTCTCCCTCTGCTGCTAGACTTTTCTTTCAGTGTGCTTTTCTCCTGGAGGTGAGAAAATCCGTTTTGCTGACTTTGTCATTGCCAAAAGTGTGTTTATGGGATGCTACTGATTATTATTATAAATAATAACTGATTATTAATGTTAAATAAAATATAGTATATTAAGTAGTTCAACAGAGTTAAAATTACGCCAATTCTTTTTTTCGATGTTTGTATTTAAACTGCGTTGTAAGAATAAACTGTGTTTTGCTTAAAGCCTACTAGTGAACTAATCAAATCACATCTGGAACACAGCAACTCACATTTGCCTTTAAATAAGATAAACTTTAGGGTCTTGGCTATCTCCTTGATATATCTTGAGGGGGCTTGACCTGGTCCATAACAACAGGAAAAGCATTTAGATGGAGTCACACCAGATATGAGGAGACATTACAGAAGTGGATTTTTAAAAAATACATTTGGGATATGTTTTGGTTTTTAAAAAGGTCTGTTGAAGAACCCTGGAGAAATGTTATCATAAGGTTATTTTGATAGCCATTTTGAATCTTCACTGGAAGATGTTTCCCAGAAAAAGATTTTAACGACTGGTGTTAAGTGAATTTCTTGCACCACAATATCGGGCCCTGAGAACAGTGTCCCAATGGGCATTGTATATTTTTGAGGAAGTTCCTCTTCCAGTGAGGAGAAGGAGATAAGTTGACTAAGGTCGAGAAGGTTGTAGAACATGCTGCTGAGCAAGGGCTTGTTGAGAAAAGGCAACTTCAGCAGGCATCCGTAGGTAGGTGAAGACACAATCCTGCCAACAGAGCACACTGGCAAAAGACATACTTACCTCCAAATGTCAGAGCACCAGTGTCCAAGACGACAATGGGCTGAATTTTGGAAGGAATCAGCTAAATATCAATTTTAGGGAGTTCCATGGAAGGGTCCATTTGGTGAGCTCTAGTGAGTTTTCTCTCATAATGTTCCACATTTTGCCTCATCAGATATGTGCCATGTCTCTATGGTGTCCCATTCAAGCTGTCGTGCACTCAACAATGGCTAAAGTACTCGCCACTATGAAGACTTTCTGGGATTACCAGCGCTGGTGTCATTTTTAAAGCTCAGGTATGCAATGGATCAAGGACCATCAGCCAGGAGCTGTTCTTCATAGTGCATGGGAATGAAAAAGGAAACTCCTGTGGGCACATAGATGGCATAGGTAACATATCATTGCAAGTACAAGTTCAATACTGCAGCTACAAGTGCTAGTCAGGGGCTAGGAATCCTCTAGTAAGTAAGTGACCTCCTGACTCCCCAAGGCAAGTCCACCATCGACAAGACGCAAGTCAGGAGTGTCATGGAATACTCCACATTTGCCTATACGTGTACAGTTCCAATAACATTAACAATATTTGACACCATCCAGGTCATAGCAGCCGGCTTGACCGACACCACATCACAAACATTCACTCCCTCTCACAACATTAACAGTGCAGGGTATCATCTATAGGATTCACTGCAAAAATTCAAAGCTCTTTCCAAACCCAGAACCAACACTACCTGGAAGGAGATACTTGGGAACATGGGAACACTACCACCTATAAATTCTGCTCCAAGTCATTCACTATCTTAACCTAGAAATCCCTTCAATATCATTTTGTCAAAATTCCCAAAGTTCCTCCTTAAAAGTATTGTGGGTGTACCTACACCAAATAGATTGCACAGTTTAAGAAGGCAGTTCACCACCACATCCATAAGGACAGCTAGGGATGAGCAAGAAATGCTGGCCAAACCAGTGAGGCTCACATCCCTTAATACAAATAGTCATAAATGTGTTGCTAATTTACATCATCACCTATCTGATCAACTATCATTGTAACTGCAGCTACAACAAACAAGCTACACAGTCTACATATCCTTAGCATCATTTTATCTTATAAAATTTCTGATTCCCCACATTCTTGATGAAGGGTTTATGCACAAAACATTGATTCTCCGGCTCCTCGGATGCTGCATGGCCTGCTGTGCTTTTCCAGCACTATACTTTTCGACTCATTTTATCTTAGAACACTGTCTAGAAACGGCAACTTTCTTCCTTAGAGGCCAACGTAGCATAAGATCTCCTCACTGCTAAATGTGGGGATATTACATATTGGAAAGGCTTCAAATGGTTAAAAATGCTCAGTTTTATTCAACAAAAGTGAAAGCATAGAAAAAAAACACAAAAAAAGTTGCATTTGCTTCTGGAACAGACAGGGACCACTTGCCTTTTTAGCAACAACAAACGTACAGTCAATAAATGATCACTACAGCCAGCTCACATCTATTGCAACTGGACGTCAATTAAATTCTGTGACTTCTTGCACCTGATACTACAATGCTATATTATGCTGAATGTGATGTTCCTCTTGCTCAATGTCCTCATTTCCACCTCAGCTCTTCAGCATCCAATACATCCTCTCTTTGCGTTCTCCTGTTATATCGAGCACAGTAGCCTGCATGTCTTGTTTGGATTGTACTGCAAAGCCTGGCCAGCACAATTCAAGCACTGGGACTTTACTTGAGCAGACCTATCATCTGCTCCACGACAATCTAGTTGAAGAATGGGGTGCACTGTACCTATACTTGGCTTCAGTCAAGGATTTGCTTAAATGTGTCATCAGCCACGATTGCAAAAGGTTTCCTATTTTCCCAGTAGCCATCGTTGTAAGGTATCTCAGCCTTGAAAGAAAGCAGGAAAAGTGGGAGTTGTCAAGGACAAAGGCATTAGGCAACTTTCTGGGGACCTAGCGCACACTTCTAAGCTGTGATGCTGACGATCATAGATGACCTATACTTTGATGCAATAGAATTCTCTATTGATGAAGTCTGTTGCATTATGATATGGCACTGTCACACTACGTATGTGAAGTCTATAGCACCCTGCAACTGGAGGAAATCTAACAATGTTGGGACCCACTTACTTGAGCTGCAGGAATGACACCTTCATGGGTAATGAGGTAAAGTGCTGTGATCAGCACAAATTTCATCAATAACAGCCTTTGTGGGTTCAGGGTTATGAGATACCACACAAATTCCTAATGGATTCAAGGAAGCAGCCAGTTGAATAAAGATAGAGCGCAGATGACTACCAGTATAGGATGGCCACCCACCGCTTCAAGTGATAGATCTTGCTGTAGCAGTTGGGTATAGGGACTCTGCATCAGTATCCTGGGACATTCTTAGTCTGCAACAAAATTGTTTCATTTAGAGGAAATGGCATTGAAAATAACAAACACTACTTCCTCCATTTCCTGAGAGGACCTTCAACTGTGACTTCTTCATGTCTAGGCTTTTTGGCAGCTGGTGAACATTGCTGCTGGTCTTGGGCTTGCAGGTGCATTTGATCTCCCTTAATTTCTCATCATCTTCATAGCATTGTGGCCACAGAAACGACAACCTCTACTATGGTTAGATCCATTGGTCATGGTTCCAATGAATGTGTATATGGAATATCAGAAACAGAACAGGTTCTTAGTATGTAAGCAGTCAGCATTTGCATCGCATGCAGATGATATGGTGCAACATATTAGACTCTGATAAAGAGGGTAATGGCATGTCTTTAAATGGACATTTGATATAAAGGAACCTTTGTCAGACGTATGCAGTATAAGCATTGTCATATAAATACAGCACAAGTATGTAAGACCTATATGATTACTGATACCTTGTAAACCCATCCTCACACCCTCACCCCACCATGCCACCCAGGAAAGATAAGATTACATTTAAAACTTTGGTGAATATTTATAGTTCAAAGTGAGAGGAAATTAGCTCCATGACCTTGCGTAGCCAATGGGTCTTGGATTGTCTTTGAGGATCGTGACCCACCAGTGAGACTTTTAAGGCTACATGTCATTACTTCTGCCTCACTGAGATGACTATGGTCGATCTGTAATGATCAGTGACATGGTCAAGATTGCTTGTGGCCAGAATTTGTATCCCACATAATTGGATGCTGCATGAATTTCTCATGCAGAGTACTATGATTATCAATGTCTTCAATCTGCACTGTATAAGTGCTTGTTCAATGTAATCTCCCCTTCAAGGCGCTCAGATCACTCACAAGAGAAGTATGCAGAAAAAAAACCCCTTTACTTTGTCCATTCCATGTGTGGTCACAGCCACTTTCCATTTCCTTTGTGTCTTCACAATATGGCAGGTCACACTTGGCACAGTGAGTCACTAGTTTAGGCTTAAATCAAGGGCTCATAGAATGAATCCCGACAGTGTGGAAACAGGCCATTTGGCCAACAAGCCCACACTGATCCTCCGAAGAGTTAACCCCCCCAGACCCACTCCCCTACCATTTTACTCTCCATTTCCCCCGACTAAGGCATCTAACTTACACATCCATGAACACTACGGACAATTTAGCACGGCCAATTCATCTAGCTTGCACATCACTGGACCGTGGGAGGAAACCGGAACACCCAGAGGAAACTCACACAGACACGGGCAGAAGGTGCAAACTCATACAGACAGTCACCCAAGGCTGGAATCGAACCTGGTACCCTGGTGCTGTGAGGCAGCAGTGCTAACCACTGAGGTGCCCTTTGTGATCCCCTCAGATCCTCCAAATTCCATTCTTCCTTTCACTCCCTGTTCAGCCCATCAGTACTGAGCTTCTACACACTTACACCCACCCTCCATCTCTCAACATCACATTGCAGCATTGCCATGCTAATCATAGTACTGCACTGTCCTCCTTTCTCAGATGGTTGTGACCATCAATGACCACCCAGATCCCAGTAGTAACCCATATGCTCCAAAGCGCTATTGACTTCCACCCTAATATGTTGAATTGCCCCTGTTTCACAATCATTGCCGCCCTGCATCTTAGCATGCTACCTCCAATCCTCAGAACTGATTTTCTTATGGCCCAGCCCCTCACTGAGATGTATAGTTCCTCAATTGACTTATGCAAATCACTGGACTAGTCGCATTCAACCTGCAGGACTGACCATGGCCCACTCTCAAGACTGAACAGATGTAGAACCCTTAACCTTCACCACTTTAAGTGGCCAACTCACCACATCCAAGCATTAGAACAATATGGGATATTGATATTGGATTTAATCATCCTATACCCTCTGACTGAATGCTGTCTTACTTGACCTGGTTCAGGACTACTGCCCTGAGATTTTGAGATATAGCCATTTGAGTGAAGCAATGCAGTATGGTTTCCATGTAAACATCATGAACTTAGTGTAACTGCAAACAATGATGCAGCATGATTCTGTACAGCAACATATCCATCACGTTGACTGGTCACTGTTGACAAACACAACAAGCTTCCTGGATTTGTGTCTGCTCTAAACTGCAAGACAGGACAGAAGTACAGTGAGCCTTTAAGGCATGACAAGACAGAGATGGTGTAAGCATCCAAGTGGATGAAAAGTGAGTGAGGGTGGGCAAGAAGTCCTGAAATGCACTCTGGTCCAGTCCAAGATGGATGTTTTGTTCTTGAGCACGAATTTCCTGGCAGTGGCCTTATAATGAAAGGTACACTTGTAAGTGAGTTGGGGATGTGCAACAATAATGCAGTAAGGCCGGTGTGTCTCCAATGCCAATGTCCATTGACGGGAGTTACGGGGGGCAGGTGTTGTGTACAGATCTGACTTCCATGTTGGGAACTGTTGCTGTCTACTTGCTATGTATTTCTGGGAACAGTCGGAAAAGATATATCAGTGTGGCGACATTAGCTACAAAATGGTATGCAAATGCATGAAAATATGCCTTTCACATCTCACTAGTGAAATTTTCAACATGTCATGCAAATCATAGTTGCAGAATTAGAATTCAAGGTTGAGAATCTAATTTTTTCTGATCTTGTCATGATTTCTCAACTGTCAATGTCTACATCGTTAAGGGGCTGGGAAGATTACACCCTATGTGTCCATAGGGAGACAGTCACAACACTCCATGATATTTGGGCTGGCTTGGTGGTCACATTGTGCAGGTGACATTGAAGGTTAGTAGCACTGTTTTTCATTTCAAGATCCATCCAAGCATCACTAGGAGACAATAATGGGATATTGCAGCCAACAGCCCATCACAGCATGTGTTCAGTCTTGCTCCCAAGTTCATTTAATTTTGCAAATACAACATAGTCAAGCAGTTAGAACTAGAATCTTTGGAAGCATTATAAGATTGCATACCATGTGGCAATTAAAATGTTTTCAGGATAGCCTGGGGTATTAGTTAATAGAAAAGGCTACAATTCCACCATGTACTTCTTGTATGTGACCATAAATAAAGGACAATTTGTGCGTGGATGATATGGACTGGGACAATTGAATTTCTTCTCCAATTTTTTCCGTCCATCATAACACCTATATATTTTAGTCTGCATGTATGCGTGTATAGGGGATTTTAGAAGGATGGATGAAAGTTTTAACTAGTTGAGCTATGTGTCAACATTCAAGGTTGTTTACCTGCGTTAGAATTTACTTATTTGCAATACATAGTTTTTGATAAGTACTGAAACCTATTTCCTGTTAGCCTGGGTCTTTCCAACAGATAAACTGGGAACTTTGTGTGCTTTGGTAAAAATTTTTAACTTTGGTAACAACTTTGAGGATAGCAAGACTTGATTTTGGTTTGTTACCGCAATGAGGCATTCCGTAAATGGGCAATCTTGTCATGCTGCTCACATTTGTAATTGGAGGATGCCCATTCAGAGGACAGGAAATGTGATTTAAATGCAGCAAGCAACTTTCAAAGGTTGAAACCTTTACTCAAGAACTGATGTCAAAACTGGTGCTAAGAAATGTCTTTTACTACAGCTCCCTGTTCAGCTTCTCGATACAGTATTATGCTGCTGTTGCAGGAGTAGGTGATCAATATTCTCTACAGATGTGTGTGTGTGTGGATCTGGCTTCATTGGAGCAAAAGTAGGGCATGTGAACGGCAGGAGTCTGGCCTCATTGGACTCTATGACATAGGAAGAAACTAAATAACCTAATCACAGATTAACAACTTTCTTACAATTTGCACAACAGATATAACTTTCTTTCAAAACATTCTTACAATTTACCCAGGCTTCTATCACAAGGCCATATTCACAGAACTGACAAAACTTTGTAGTCATGATTTCTACCCCTTTCCTCCAATAACAGCAACTCCCATTATGTACTTCTTTTTGTTTCCACTAGTACATTTGGTAAATGTTATCTTCCTCAGATTTATGAAGCCCATTTTTCCATACCAGGTACATCTCTTTCTCCTACCATGAAATCTATGCTAAGGTGCATAGAGCTGCACATGCATTCAATTGAAAATTGCACCCACTCTACATGCAGGACAAGCTGCCTCAGAAGGAACTCTTCAAATCTGGAAGCAGGCGACCATTAATAGATGCGGTCACGCTGCTGATGATGGATGCAATAAATGTCATGAATAAAAGGACAACTTTCCCACAGGATACTTGATCTCTTTCTTTTGTTGTGAAAAAAAGTTCTGGGATTTGAAAGAACTAAAACCAACATGGTCATTCTGAAAGATGAAAGACTTAACAAACAATCCAGGTCTTTTTCAATATATAATTTCAGTTACATCACACTGTAAACTTTTGCTATAAGTTCTATGTTTTACAATCTTATACTCCACAACCACCTGATGAAGGAGCAGCCCTCTGAAAGCTAGTGCTTCCAAATAAACCTGTTGGACTATTGTCTGGTGTTGTGTGATTTTTAACTTTGTACACCTCAGTCCAACACTGGCATCTCCAAACCACATCTCTCTTTCACTCCCTTCCATGTGTGAAGAAGTAAAAGAAAATCCCTAGCAGATTCATCCTGGTGCCAAAGAAAAATCATACAGCATCCCTCAATAACCACTGCCCGGTGGCTCTGACCTCCATAATTATGAAGTGTTTTGAGAGGTTCATCATGGCTCAAATCAATTCCAACTTACCAAATTGCCTTGACCCCTTACAATTCGTCTATTGGTGCAACAGGTCCACAGCAGACACCATCTCCCTGGCCTTACACTTATCCCTGGAACATCTGGATAACAAGAGTACCTATGTCAGGGTCCAACCTATTGACTACAGTTCCATCTTTAACACCGTAATTCCGAACAAACTTACCTCTAAACTCCAAGACCTAGGTCTCAGCTCCCCCCCTCTGTAACTGGACCCTGTACTTTCTGACCCATTGCCCGCAATCAGTAAGAATAGGCGACAATACCTCCGTCAGGATAATCTTCAACATCAGTGCTCGCAAGGTTGCATACTCAGCCTCCTATTATATTCCTTAGACAACTTGTAGTCAAATTCCAAACCAACTCCATTTCCGAATTTGCTTGTAACATCACTGTCACAGGGCAGATCGCAAACAACGACGAGACAAAATACAGGAAAGAGATTGAGTGCTGAGCGGCATGGTGTAAAGATAGCAAACTCTCTATCGACATCAACAAAATGAAGGAGCTGGTCATTAACTTCAGGAAGTGAAATGGAGGGCACACTCCTGTCTGCATCAATGGAGCTGAGGTGGAGATGGTCAAGACTGTCAAGTTCTTGGAAGTGAGATCACCAACAATCTGTCCGATCCATCCATGTTGACGCAATGATCAAGAAAGCACAACAACAGCTCTACTTCCACAGAAAGCTGAAGAAATTCAGTATATCCATAACGATTCTTACCAATTTTTACAGATGCACCATAGAAAGTATTCTATTTGGATGCATCCCAGTGTGGTTTGGCAACAGGCGTTCCCAAGACAGCAAGAAATTATAGCAAGTTCAGAACACAGCCCAGTCCATCAGGCAAACCAGCCTTCCAACCACTGACTCCACCTATGCTTGCTGCTGCCTCAGGAAAACAACCAACAAATCAAGTCCCTCCCACTCTGGTTACAGTCACTTTCACCCCTTTCGTCAGGGAGAAGGTATAAAAGTTTGTGTACACGTACGAATAGATTCAACAACAGCTTCTTCACTACCGTTGTTACACTTTTGAGTAGAGCTCTCAAATTTTAAATTTAATGTTGATCTCGCTCTCTGTATACCTTCTTTGCAGCCGTAACATTGCATTCTTCACTCTTTTGTATTATCCTGTGCACTTTGAATGGTATGATCTGTCTGTACTGCAAAAGAAACTTTTCACTGTATCTAGTACATGTGACAATAATAAATCAAATCAAACTAAATGAGATGGTGCCAGAATTGTGCTTCTGACTTTTATTTTCCCTTCCCCACTCACAGTATTTGTGTTTTGTCTTTTTGTGTGTATCCACTTGTACATGTAAGAAAAGGGACAGAGTTTAAGTTATGGGAATGTAAGTGAGCATGTGTGTTTTTTTGGTATTGATTAAAAACTATATATTGCAATAAATAGTTCTTTACTTTTTAATGGTGTGCATATTCTTTTAACTTGAACTATACTTATGTAGAATTGGCAATTCAGTAGTTTAATCAAATTTTCACATTTGTGACAGTTCAAGAAACAGTTGTGCTTGATTTACAATTAGTTGTGGCAATGTTTGGGGACTTGTCTGAGCTCTTGTAACAAAGAAAATGTAGGATGGTTGTGGAGTTAGTAAAGTGGTAAAGAATAAAGTTGTAAACCCCAGGTTTTAAACTAAAAAATAAGGCATTAGAAGTTGATAACACCTTCCTGCTGCTGAGAGAAGTGTCCGTCATGAACTTACACGAGATTCTAAAAACCAGGTCATGGAGTCCTGCAGCACAGAGACAGGCCCTTTGGCCAAAACTGGTCCATGCCGACCAAAATATCCATCAATGCTAGCCTCATTTCCTTGCACTTGGTTCATGGCCTTCTAAACCTTTCCTGTTCATGTATTTGTCCAAATGTCTTTTAAATGTTGTTAATGTACCTGCCTCAACCACATGCACTCATTCCACATATGTACCACCCTCTGTGTAAAAACTTCCCCCTCAGATTCCTTTTTATTCTTTCCCATCTAACTTTAAACTGATGCCCTCTCGTCCATGATTTCCCAACCCTGGGAAAAAGACTGAGTGCATTCACCCTATCCATGCCTCTCATGATCTTATAAATTTCTATAAGATTCCCCTGCCCCCCACCCCACCAAGTCTTCTACGCTCTAAAGAAAAAAGTCCTAGTTTGTCCAACCTCTTCTTGTAACTCAGACCGCTGAGTCCTGGCAACATCCCTGTAAATTTCTTCTGCACTCTTTCCAGTTTAATATCCTTCCTATAGCAAGGTGACCAAAACTGAACACAATACTCCAAGTGCAGCCTCACCAACGTCCTGTACAACATAACTTCCCAACTTCTATACTAAATGCCCTGACTGTTGAATGCCAATGTGCCAAGAGCCTTCTTCACTGCTCTGTCTACCTGTGACGCCACGTTTAGAAAATTGTACACCTGAAATCCAAGGTCCCTCTGTTCCACTACACTCCTATTCACCATGAAACTCCTGCCTCGATTTGACTTTCCAAAATGCAAGACCTTACACTTATCTATACTAAACTCCATTTGCCATTTCTCAACCCACTTCCCCAGCTGATCAAGGTCCTACTGTAATTTCTGATAACTTTCCTCACTGTCCATAATATCTCCTATTTTAGTATCATCAACGAACTTACTAATCATGCCTTGTACATTCTCATCCAAATCATTAATATAGCTAACAAACAGTAATGGGCCCAGCACCAACCCGAGGCACCCACTAGTCCGACAAGCATCCTTCCACCATTACTCTCTGCCTCCTACCATCAATCCAATTGTGTATCCAATTTCCCAGCTGCCCCTGGATTCCATGCAATCTAACTTTCCAGAGCAGCCTACCACGTGGAACCTTGTCAAAGGCCTGACTGATATCCATACAGACTATGTCTACCGCCCTGCCCTCGTCAACACTCTAACGAATTTGTGGGGCATGATCTCTCAAGCAGAAAGCCATTCTGGCTATTCTTAATAAAACCATGTCTTTTCAAATGCACATACAACTTACTTCTCAGAATCCTCTTAAGTAACTTAACTATTATAGACGTTAGGCTTACTGGACTATAGCTCCCAGGCTTTTCTTTGCAGCTCTTCTTAAATAAAGGTACAACATTCACTGATCTCCAGTCTTCCGGGACCTCACCAGTGGGTAACCATGATACAAAAATATCAGACAGGGCCACCGCAATTTCTTCTCTAGCCTCTTGCAGCATTCTTGGATATATATGGTCATGACCAGGAGATTTATCCACTTTCATCCATTTCAATATATCCAACACCTCCTCTACTGTGATGTGGACTTTCCCCAAGTTCGCAAGTCTTCACGTCTTTCTCCATGGCAAACACAGAGGAGAAATATTCACTGAGGATCTCACCAATCTTCTGCTGTTCTACATCACTTTGGTTCTTGAGAGGTCCTATTGTCTCTCTAGTTATTCTTTCTCCTGTAATATACTTAAATAACCTCTTTGGATTCACTCTAATCTTCTCAGCCAGGGCTATCTCATGCTCCCTTTTCAGCCTACTGATTTCCTTCTTCAGTAAACTCCTGTATCCCCTATATTTCTCCAGGGATTCCCTTGATCCCAGCTGCCTGTACCTAAACCATACTTCCTTCTTTTTTCTGGTCCAAGCCTCAAAATCTCTTGTTACCCAGGGTTTCCTATTTCTGCCAATCTTGCCTTTCACCCTTGGAGGAACATATAGACCTTGAACTCTAGCTATCATACTTTTAAAGGCCTCTCACCTGCCAGAGATCCCTTTGCCAACAAACAAACCACTCAAGTCAACCCCTGCAAGTTCCTGTTTAATTCCATCAAAATTCACCTTTCCCCAATTTAGAACTTGAACCTGTGGACCAATTTTGTCCCTCTCCATAACTATTTTAAAATTAATACAACTATGGTCACTGGTCCCAAGTGCTCTCCCACTGTCACCTTACTCACCTGTCCTGCCCTATTTCCCAAGAGTAGGTTGGGTTTGGCCCCTTCCTGAGTAGGACCTTCTAGATACTGTTTGAGGAAACTTTCCTGAATGCATTTAACATATTCCACCCCATTTAAGCCCTTCACGTTCTGGTAGTCCCAGTCTATGTTAGGCAAATTAAACTTCCTTACCATGACAATCGTATTGCTCCTGCAAGTCTCTCAATCTCCCTGCATATTTGTTCCTCTAATTCCAGTTGACTATTTGGGAGTCTATAATGCAACCCCAATAACTTTACCATCTTCTTCTCATTTCTTAGCTCCACCCATAAAGCCTCACCGGATGATCCTTCAGTTATTTCATCTCTGATTACTGTAGTGATACTCGCCTTAATCAAAAATGCAACTCCCCCTCCCTTCTTTCTACCACCTCTGTACCACCGAAATTACTTGTATCCTGGTACATTAAGTTGTGTCCCTCCTTTAGCCATGTTTCTGTATTGGCTATAATATCCCAGTCCCACATACCTAACCACACCCTAAGTTCATCAGCCTTACCTGTCAGCCCTGTTGCATTGAAATAGATGCAACTTAATCCAACAGGTTTTCCTTGCTCCGTCATGTTCCAGCCTGACCTGTCTCTTCACTTTACTATTTCTGATTACTGTATCTCTTTCCAGCCTTACACTTGCCTCCCTGCTGTTGAGGATCCCCACCCCCCCACCAATCTAGTTTAAAACATCTTTTGTAGCACTAGCAAATCTGGCTGCCAAGATATTGGTCCCCTTCCAGTTCAGATGTAACCCCTTCTTCTCGAACAAGTCACCTTTGCCCCAGAAAAGATCCCAATAATCTAAAAATCTGAATCTCTGTTCCCTGCACCGTTCTTAACCACACATTCATCTGCCATATTTTCATACCCTCAATAGCACATTGTACTGTAAGTAATCCAGAAATTACCACTGAGGTCCTGGTTTTAAAGTGTTTTCCTAGCTCTCTACGGTTACTCCACAGGACCTCATCCCTATTTTTACCTATATCATTTGTGCCAACATGCACAATGATTTCTAACTGTTCATCCTTCCCTTGAGAACATTCTGCAGCCGGTCTGAGACATCATGGACCTTGGCACCCAGGAAGCAGAACACTATCCTGGATTCCCGTTTGCAGTCACAGAATCTCCTGTCTGTCTGCCTAACTATCAAGTCTCCTGACACTAGTGTCCTGTTTACCTTTACCATTTCCTGTTGTGCCCCAGAGCCAGTAGTGCCACCGATCTGGCTACTGCTGCTTTCACCTGAGCGGTCATCCACAGTATCCAAAACGGTATACTTGTTTTCAAGGGAAGTGGTCACAGGGGTTTCCTGCACTCTCTGTCTACTGCCTTTGCCTTTCCTGGTGGTCACCAAGCTACCCTCTGCCTGCACCTTAGATGTAACTACCTCACTAAAACTCTTGTCTATGAAGCACTCAGCATCTCAGATGATCCTCAATGCATCCAGCTCCAGCTCCCTAACACAGAAAGGGTTCAGAAAAGATTTACAAGAATGTTGCCACGGTTGGAAGATCTGAGCTACAGGGAGAGGCTGAACAGGCTGGGGCTGTTTTCCCTGGAGCGGAGACTGAGGGGTGACCTTACAGAGGTTTACAAAATTATGAGGGGCATGAATAGGATAAATAGGCAAAGTCTTTTCCCTGGGGTCAGGGAGTCCAGAACTAGAGGGCATAGGTTTAGGTGAGATGGGAAAGATATTAAAGAGACCTAAGGGGCAACTTTTTCATGCAGAGGGTGGTACATGTATGGAATGAGCTGCCAGAGGATGTGGTGGAGGCTGATACAATGGCAAAATTTAAGAGGCATTTGGATGGGTATACGAACAGGATGGGTTTGGAGGGATATGGGTCGGGTGCTGGCAGGTGGGACTAGATTGGGTTGGGATATCTGGTTGGCATGGATGGGTTGGACCGAAGGGTCTGTTTCCATGCTGTACATCTCTATGACTCTAAACTGTTTATTGGTTGTAAAGACTCTGATTTCTCATCTTTTTTAAGTTAATGGAGAGAAAATTGGCCAGACTCTGTTGAGGCATGTAATCCTCCATTCTGGTTTTCCTATGCAAAATCACATTATTCAATATACATAGGTACAGTAGCTAGAAAGTCAGTCCACTGGAGTTAGAATCTAAACTAATGGATAACTTATTTAATTGTAATCTTACTGATCTTTGACTCTGTTTTTTGATAAATTCTAACATTTGGATTTGACAGAAGCACATTCATTTCAACTGAATGCATCTCCTGGACCCACTTTCTCATTGCAAATAAGGTAGAAAGCTTTCTAGTCACAAAGCCAAATAATAATAAAGACTATTGAAATATTTAAAGCAGAAACAGTTCATAATCATAGGTATAATACGTACGTGATCAAATTTTCCAAAACAATATGTGCATGAGTCAATATCTGAGTAAGAATAAGAAAAATAATATAAATACATTAATAACAGTTCGACTTTAATTAATTCTATTGCATCTGTCTAATAAAAGATATGGTATGTGCATTTAGTCCTGTCCAATATGTCCTCCCTGAACAGATTTATAACATTTAACTCTTATTTAAATGTAAGTTAGCTCAGGAGCATTTTCCCAATAAATTTAGGCTGCTGAGTTCAAGCTACTCAATCCCACAAAATGTTTTTCTTGCATCTGTAGGATTAAGACAACTATCTCACAATAGAAGATGCTGCCAAAGAATGTTACATTCCTCCAAATGGACTCCTTAATTTTGATAAGCCTTAGCTATGCTATAAACATTGCAGATATTTATAGGGTCTAGAATTTCTCTCCAGAATATATTTATTACTTTTGGCGTATACAAGAGTTATGAAGAAGTGTCATACAAGACTCAAAATGTTAACTCAGCTTCTCTCTCCTGATGCTGCAAGACTTGCTGAGTTTCTCCAGCACTTTGTTTTCATAGAATCGCTACAGTGTGGAAGTAGGACATTTGGCCCATGGAGTCCAGCCCTTCAAAGGGCTTTCCACCGGACCCCCACCCCCCGCAAATAACCCTGCAATTCCCACAGCTAATCAATGGGCAATTTATCACAGCCAATCCACACACACACACACAGTCATGAGAGTATAGAACGGATGCCAGGCCCCTGGCGCTGAGGCAGCAGTGCTAACACTGAACCACTGTGCCTGTCTTCATTTCAGATTTCTAGCATCCACAATATATTGATTTTGAGAGTTGAGGCTTGTTTTTGTTTTAACAGCAAAAACTTAAATGAGATGATTTACTAACTTTACAATTTTAGTGTGTTGCTTGATAATCTCGGTCAATAAGTTAATAAGTAAACTGCTATGCCAAAAACCACTAAAAAAACAAATCTAACAGAATCCAGTTTGATGTCCTTCGTAATTATTCAAGAATACTGACTATTTAAAAATATTCAAATTTAGTACATCAACATTTAAAACAAGTTTTACCTTAAATCACTGATTTATTTAAATATCTTCTTCCAGTAAGCATTACCTGAGGGTTCCTAATACTTCTAAATTTCAGTGAAGGGATCTTATTTTTATATTGTTCAGATACCCCTTGCTTTGAAAATGTGGGTGCTAACCCTCTATATAGGTTTCTCCTACATTCATGTAGTCCTACATCATTAAACATTATTCCTTAATTATTTGGTGAAAATTCCAGAATGAACTTCTGAGCTTTTATTTAGTCAATTTGTTTGTGATGCCTTTAGCTCTTTTACTGAAATTTCTTTCATCTTATTTCTTTATTTATTCTTTCAATATTAAAAGAATCCTAAAATAAGATCTGTTAAGATGTTTCATTTCTCTATTTTATGAGTGCCACTTGAACTTGCATCCAATCTTATTTATGTGATAAGGATCTTCACTATCTTTTTACAAGTTGACACACCTGGTTTTGACCATTGCAAGATCTCTCCTGTACTTAACATTTTATTTTCACATGGGTATGGTGGAGTCGTGTCTCTTTTCAGCCCCTTTTTTCAGTGATTAACATATTGTCTGTACTAAGTACTGTTCTACTAAATTCAGTCACAGAAAGTGCATATTGTCTCCACATCTCCTTTAGATGTATGTAAATTTCAAAGTGGAACTTGCTGGCTTCTCCTGCTAGTTGTGAAGGAGCCTTTAAATGGTGAACTCCTTGCATACAAATCTCATCTTCAAATAATTTTAATATCTGCGTGTGTGCTCCCTACCTAATTAGTTCCACTTACCTCTCAATCAAAGCTACATTTTTAAGCCAGATTGTATTTATTGCAGTATATTCATTTTGTTTCAAATGCATTCAGACAAAACCTGTAGTTTTGTCCTTTTTTGTTGCAGCTGTTCCTAACCTGCAATCTTCTTCCCGACCTCTCCGCCCCCACCCCCATCTGTCCTATCACCCTCACCTTGACCTTTTTCCACCTATCACATTTCCGACGCCCCTCCCCCAAGTCCCTCCTCCCTATCTTTTATCTTAGCCTGCTGGACAAACTTTCCTCATTCCTGAAGGAGGGCTAATGCCCGAAACGTCGATTCTCCTGTTCCCTAGATGCTGCCTGACCTGCTGCGCTTCTCCAGCAACACATTTCCATCACCAACATCCTGTACAATCTCAACATGACATCACAACTCTTTTACTCAAAAGTCTGAGCAAAAAAGGCAAGCGTGCTAAATACCTTCTTAACCATCCTGTCTCTGAGACAAATTTCAAAGCATTATGTACCTGAACCCCTGTGTCTCTCTATTCTACAACACCATCCAGACTCCGACCAGTATTTGTATAAGTCCTATCCTTATCTCTTTTACCAAAATGCAATACTTTGCACTTATCTAAATTAAACTTATTGCCACTCCTCAGCCGACAACAGTAAGAAAAGAGCATTAAAAATTAAAGGAAAATAAAAGGGAGATGGAACTAAAAAGGATGAAAATGGAAATGAGAGAAAAGGGAGTTGGAACGAAAGAGGATGAAAATGGAAATGAGAAAGCAGGAAGTAGAGATACAGAGAGCACGAGACAGAGAAAGAATTTATGGAAACCTCAGTAACCAAAGAAGGGGAAGTGAAGCCAAAGCTGATGGGAAAAAACCTATAATGAATTAGAACATAATGGAAAAATGATAAAAGATTATATAAACTTTGTACAAGGGATGAACAGATGCAAGCCTCTCATTTTGTTACCTTCTGATGAAGCACATTGTTTCAAATGATGTTTAATCTCCCTTAATGTTGGGAGGCATTTGTGTACTGTAGACTAAAAATGGGAAAGATATGGCTTTAAAACAAGGTAGCTAAGTAAGAAGGTATTTGCATTCATAAAAACAAGTCACTGGAAAACATTGTGAATTTTGTATATATAGTTGCTGTCTTGTTATATTAGTGAGGGTGAATTTCACACAAATCGGCACTAGCTGACGTAGGTTTCAGAGAGTTCAACATAATAACAAACTCCTGATCAGTTTCTGGGCAGGTATCTACAGACTTGTGCGCGGACAATACATCAGAAACATCTAGTTTGCAAAGAGAAAGCATCCATCTCTCTTTCTCTCCTTTCTGCATGTGGAGAAGTAAAAAAAAACCCTAGCAAATAGCTATTCACCCTCACCTCTTGTCTGTGAGCTGTTCTCTCTGCAAATCCCCTGTTGAAAGGAAAAGAAAAAAAACCTTCAGAGGTACTGAAAGGGCGATTCCTCAACTAGTGAATGACAGACTGAGAGTCAGTGTACCCACAACATTATGTCATCAGCAAGGAGTTGGAAGGAATCACAAAGAACCAAAAGAAAACAACTCATTGATGTCTATGACCTAGACTTGTGCCAGAACTATGCTTTTC
This sequence comes from Chiloscyllium plagiosum, assembly GCF_004010195.1. NCBI lineage: Eukaryota > Metazoa > Chordata > Chondrichthyes > Orectolobiformes > Hemiscylliidae > Chiloscyllium > Chiloscyllium plagiosum. Next base: position 61,030,653 of record NC_057726.1, read on the forward strand.
TGATTTTTTTTCCCACTTGCCGCCAATAATATTTGTTCCCTGTCATCTCTTTGTGTCTGTTTGTATGTGTCTGAGAATTTTTAAATGGGTAGAAGTTTAAGTTATACAGTTATAAATTAGCATTTTTTTGGATTCATTACGACAAATTCATCTGCAAGAAATGGTTATTTACTTATAATGGAAAAACCTTGGCATGCATATTCTTTTGACCTGAATTAGACAGTTAGGTAGAATTAGGCAATTTGGTGGTTTAATTAAATTTCCACATTTATGATGTTTCCAGGAACAGTGGTCTTGATCTATGGTGCATTGAATTGTGACACTATGGAATTCACTTTCAATTTCTGTGAGGTCATAGTACATTATGGTAATTAATTCACCCACAGAGCATGTGCTCATCTCCAGGACTGTACAATGGGTTTCCTCAGTAACAACTAACAGCGACACTTCTGACAATGCTGTTAGAAACTCATTCTGCTGTCACTCTGGTTCTGGGTTTCATCTCTACTGCTGCCTTCTATAGTGACCATAAATGCATAAAAATTCTAATGCCACTACACTCTCCTCGAGTTTGCTTTACCACAGATCCTTAAGGTATAGTTGGACGAGTGGCAGTGGCACCAGAGTGAGTGACATACTTAGCCTCACAAACTCCTGAATCAATCTATGTTCTAGAACCAGAAAGCAATTGAGACACACTGTCCTGCTAGTATGCAAGCCTTGAAGAATCACTGAGAAGCCATCTTACATCCCCTCATTAAAGTACAGCAAAGTTCCACCTCCCTACCTGAAGCAACTGAAGTAGCACCTTATGAAAACATCTCAGTAACCACCTGGTCCTGTATAGGGATGATTATTACTTAATTAATGTGTTAATTCACATTGTATATGAGTCATTTACAAATTTTGTGGTGTGCTGTTTATGTGGTATTTATTGATTCATTGAAACCCCATAATTGTATGGGAACACAATTCTAGAAATGACGGAAGTACCAGGACTACTGACTAGAAATAACTATTAGTGCAGAAGTACAGGCAGTAGTTTGGCAAAATGCTCCGTAATAACCTGCTACTTTAATTAAGCAGGATAAATGGGCCAGCTCTTAATAATCACACTGCATCTACCTGGTTTCATACTCTTTGTCTCCACTTCTTCCTTTGTAGGTGGCTTGATAGGTTGCATCATTTGTACTAAAAAGTTGGGAAGCATAGAACAGATGCCAACAATATTGGAGAATCGCTGGGGACATTACAACCTAGTATATTCAGACCTATCCAGGCAATGAAAGCACTGCTTCAGGATACCAATTGTTTGCTTGATCAGGACTTTGAACATATCTCATGTTCATAATTGTGCACAGATGTGTAGTGTATGGTGGGGAGCTTTTTTGTCAGCTCAGCCTCTTACCCTAACTAGGGCAACGAAAGTTGTAACTGATGATTGGTGAAGCATTAAGGAATCATTACAGTTATGTGAGTATAATTAGTGCAGACCTACGTAATGCATTGCATCACACTGCACAACATCTGCATGTTGAACAAGTTGAAGCCCTTCTGGTCACCATATACAGTGCTCCAAAACTGTGTGGTAGCTGATGGTCACTCACATTTGGTTACAGTTCTAGAAAAGCCTAGTGCCCTGCCTTTTTGCTCCATAAGGAAAAAGGTAATGTAATAAAGTAAACAAATTCTTTAATCATGTAACATATGCTGTTGATAAAAGGGAATTAGTGAATGTACTGTACTTAGATTTATACAAGCCATTTGATTAAGTGTCATATCAAAGGTTATTGTGGAAAATAAAGGCTGATGGTTTACAGATAGCGTACTTGCATGGATGGAACATTTGGCTATATAACAGAAAGCAGGTAGCAGGTGTTAAATAGGTCTTTTTCAGGTTTACAAGATGTAATGAGTAGTGTAGCATAGGGACTGAAGTGGGACTTCAATGGTTTACAATTTATATGAATACCTTGACTGAAGGGACAGAAGAAATGATGGCTAAATTTGTTAGTGACACAAAGATAGTTAGGAAAGTAAGTTGTGAAAAGGACATAAGGGCACTGCTGAGGAATACAGATGTCAAAGATCTGGCAAATGGAGAATTTTGAGTGGTTTAAGTTTTTTGAAATATGGAAATATGTTGAATATAGAACCTGGAATTTTCCTCCTGATGCAACATTAAAGGAACCTGGGATTTTCTGGTCATTAATACCCAATTTTCAATCATGTTTGAATTGCTACTCTCTGCAACTCGCTGGCTAGGTTAAAGTAGAACTTGTGATACAATCTCATAGGCATTTCAGCCCTCATTCAGGCCAATAGGATTTTGTGCGAAAAAATGAATGCACCCAAATTACTACCCTATTAGATCAGAAATTAGCTGATCTTAGAGCATAAGAAAAGCCAGATTGAAAAATTTCCATTAATCATGCCATCCTTGCAGACTGGTGATAGCGGGGTAGGTCATGCAGATAGGACTGCAGAGTCAGATACTGTGGTGAAGGGAAATGAAAGAGGGGCGCTTAGAGATATACAGTGCTTTTGAATTAGGGATATCCCCTTAGTCCCCAACCAAGTCAAAATTGTCTCTGGACAGCACGCCCTCACCCAACTTTTCCAGCAGTGGCTGAATGAAATCCTCAAGTGGACGAAGTGCCTTGACTAGCATCCAGGCAGGAATACTGCCCTTCCAGTCCCAGATTTAATTGAAAGGAAGTGCCCCAGCACGCTCCCAAACAAGACACCTGTCCTTTACTACTGGAGAAGTATTGAGTTCCTACTTTGGTTTCCTTCTCAAATCTCTCCTGAAAAGAAACTCAATAAATTTAGAAATATATCGTTATTCCTCAATTCCAATGTTCAACAGATATTGAGCCATCAATTCTTTCAAGGTGGCAGACAGACCCAAAATCAAATGCTTTCTCCAAATGGCTGAGAGAGTGAAGTGAAACTTGGGAATATTAAATACAGAACATAAAGAGTCAAAAATAAGAAGAAAATAAAATATTCCTAACCTGCACCCGTTGCACTCAGTGTGGTAAGAACACACAGTGGAAAAAATAGAACTGCTCCAAGATTGATCATCTGTGCAGCGTACCCTGATCTTTCACTCATTGAAAGCTGTAATATATAAATTAAACCTTTTTTAAGTTCACTACAATTATTAACCATTCCCAAACAGTTAATATAATTATTTTTGTCATAGGTAATTGAGGGTTAACTGGAAAAGAAAATACCTTAAATTTGAAAATTGTATATATGGTGAGACAAAGCATTATATTTATCCCAATAGGAAAATCTTGTACCCACTACAATATTTTGGATTAGATGAATGTAATATTTGGGAGAATTTATAGACAATTATGTTAGTTCATAATCTTAGTTTGAAAAGCAATGCAATTATCAGCTGCCTGGAATTCAGAATTTTTGATTCTATGGTAAAATTTAAACATAAGGAGATACTTGACAAAACAAAACTGGAGGTGAGGTAATTCATAACAATGAAAGACTTGATTAATATTTTATTCTAATTTCTAAACTAGAGTACACACTCAAAAGTATATCAAAAACCATGTCAGTGGTCTTTACCAAGACGCAATGTACTACTTTAAGTTAAAATAGGAAGAAGATATGTTATGGTTTTCATATATATTTCTGCTTGTTTTTGAGTATACAAACTGAAACACTTTTGGGGGCAGAAATCACAAAGAGAACTTCCCTTTCATATATTTGGATGGGATGATATTGGAAATGTCAAGTACGCTCACAAAGTATATCCCAAGAATCAAGAAAACATCAGTTTATTCTAATGGATATTATTAATTATTTATTTCTGTTATTATTTACAAATAAACCTAAGGTCTGTCTTTTACAAGTAAGGCCACTACAGGCAGTGAAGCAAATCAGGTCATTTTATGCCAATTATCTTAATGGAAAACCAAATACAGGACTTCTGCCAAGGAATTGTAGCCAAGCAAACACAATGCCAATTGATGAAAACTGAGGAAGAGATAAGTTAGGGCACCATAGACCTGAAAGCGTGATATTGGAAATTTAACACAACACAAGTATGAGTATTTAATCGCCCAGTAATCTGCACAATTTGCATCTCAATATTTGTCAAACAATACAAATTACATATACTGAAGCAAATGCTTGCATCTGAAAAAGTATCCAGAATTTGATAGGCTTAAGAAAGTGTTTTCAATTAGGATTGAATTCACAAAGCAGCACAATGAGGACTCTGTGCTTGGTTGATAAAGCTCAGTTGGGAGTGTGTTAGAATGAAAATCCTGTGTTTATAATGAGGTTTGTTGTGGTGCAGTGGCAGTATTCCAACCTCTGAGCGAGAAGGCCCAAGTTTAAGGCCTACCTGCTCCAGGGGTTTGTCATAACATCCCTGGCTAAGTTGATTAAAAATACCTGAAGCAACATAATACAATGATGACTTCAGACAAGTCAGTAATGTCAATGCACGTACAGAACCAATCTACTGTTGGCTAGCTGTGATGATGCCTTTTCAGCTTTATTATCAAAATTTTATATCAAAATATAGACACTAAAATTCAACAAGGTTCTCCTGTAACTCCAGAAGACTGTAAGAACCCAAACAAAACTTCAGATCCATTTAATTTATTCTGCATAGAAACTAGATTTTCTGTGGTATTGTTTGACGGAAGTTTTGCTAGAGAGCAGCTGCAACATACTTGATATTAAGCGATGTAGACTAGGAAATTTACGTTTCATTCCATTAACATGGGCCCTTTGAGTTAACTTCTCTAAGCAAGTAGGTGAATGCAATATTAAACTTTGGCCACAGGCTTCTTTGAGCAAAGACGGTGAAAATCACAGGGGGGCACCACTTAAGATTACAGTTGAATGATCTATACCAGTGATGTGTGAATGTCAGATAGAGATTAAGATTAGTTATGGAAAGGAACATTGAAACAGAAAAGATAAAAGTACTAACTGGAAGAGATTCAATTACCTGGTCAAAATGGAATGCAGCTTGGATTGCTAATGGAGTCTAGGTTGGAATTGTCAGCTGTGTGACCACACATTTTGAATTCTTGTTGGATATGGGAGTGGTTCCAGAGAGGTAAAGGATTATAAATGCATGCTTCTTCAAGAAACAGGACAGGGATAATCCTGGTAAATACTGCCAAATCAGTCTAACATCATCAGTCTGAAATCTACTAAAGATCACTGACAAGGTCAAAATTAACACTCACAGAGAAACATGGTTGAAGAAGGGAAAACCAGAAAGGATTTACTGAAAGGCAAATTATGTCTAACAATCCCAAGTTGAGTACTAGATCAAGAAAGAATCAATGAAGGTAGTGCATGTATGATAATAAATTAATTTTCAAAAGGCAATTGACAAAGCACCACTTAACAGGTTTATTGGGAAAATATAAGCATGGGATTTTAAAGGGGTGGTGGTTTTCTGGTTAGATAATTGGCTATGTAGTTTCCCTAGAGTTGGTTTGCTTTTCTCATTATATAGAAATGACCTATGTTTGGGAATAGGGAGTATAATTTCAGAGTTTGTGAATGATATGAAGTCTGACAATATAGTAAATAATGTAGAAGGCAAATGTAAGAAGTGCAGATAAGCATCATTGATGCACGTCAAGGATAGGCAGTCTAATGCCTTCCCCCCTCCCCGCTCCCAGAAGAGCAATTGTGTTCCTTTGTTCTCATTGTCCAGCTCACCATCCTCCACATTCAAAAGATTGTTCTCCAGTATTGAGGCTACCTCCAACAGGATGACAACACTATTTGCATTTTTCCCAACCCTCTCTTGACAGCATTTTGCAGTACTGCTCACATCACAACGTCTCAGTCACTCCCAACACCTCTTTATTGCTCTCCATGGCATCTTCCCAAGCAATGTCAGAAGGTGAAGCATTGACCTACTTGCATTTCTTTCAATCTAGTCTACTATAGAATAATTGAGACAAAATGCAGATCAGGTGGCTGTTTGGGGAACACTGCCACCTTGTCCACAAGAATGACCCTTATCACCTGTTCTTTTGCAATTTCAATACCCCAGCCTGTTTTGATGCCAATATTTGTGCCTTAGTCTGTTGCAGTGTTCCAGTGAAGCCCAACACAAAGTGGAGGTAAAACATCTCATTTTCTGCTTAGGAATTCCACTGCCTTCAGGACAACATTAAAATCAATAACATCACACCATGAATTCTCTCCTCCATTTTAATATCTCCTTCCCTGACAGTGTCTTATTTTCACAGGTTCATCCTCAGTACAGCTTACCCATTTTCTATTAAATCCTCCTACTAACACCTATGCTCAATCTATAATCTCTCTTATTTTACTATTAGCATTCCCTTGCCTTTAACCTGAGGAACCTACACCACATGTTTCACGTGTCCCTTCTTCACCCTTTTACTACAGAATAATAGCCATTTATTGTCAGTCTCTGTAGTGCAATTGATTGGTGTGTTCAGCTATTAACGAAAAGATTGGTGGTTTCATGCATTCCAGAGACGACAGTCCTATGGTCTCTAATCCATTGTCAGTCTTTGTCACAAAGATCTGGGTTGTCAATGGGTATAAGAAAGTATTAAGGGGTCTTGTAGTGCAGTTACAGTGTCCTAATCTCTGGATCAGAAGGTAATGGCTCAAGTCCCAACCTATTCCAGAGGTGTATGTCATAGCATATGTGAACAGATTGATTAAAATAACCAGTATAATTGATTTCCAGACCCCATCATTTCCAAAGAAGAGCCATCTTGGACTTGAAGTGGTAACTCTGTTTCTCTCTCCACAAATGCTGCTTGACCTGCTGAGCTTTTCCAGTCCTATGATTTATTTAAGATCTCTAGCATTCACTTTGCTTTAGTACTATAAATAATATTATTTTGAAGAGAGACTTCAGGTATATATTGATAAATCTTTGGTGGTTGCAGGAATGTTGATAAGAGTATGTTAGGCCTCGGCTGGAGTACTGTATAGAATTAAGCCCATTTCTCGGCATCATAGTTTTGGAAAGACCGTCAAGGACTTGGAATGAATACAGAATTTTACAGGACAATACCAAGAAATGAACTGTTTTAAGTTATGTGGTGAGTTTACAGAAAGCGAAATTAAAACCTTTCAGCACAGGGCACGTTAGAGTAGGAGATAGTGCAGATGCTAGAGAAGTCCGAGTTGATAATGTGTGGGGCTGGAAAAAACACAGCAGGTCAGGCAGCATCTGAGGAGCAAGAGTTTCAATGTTTCGGGCTTAATCCTTCATCAGGACTGAGGAGTGGTAAGGTAGCTGAGAAATAAATGGGGGGTTGGGGCTGGTGAAAAGATAGTTGGGATGGCGATAGGTTGGCGAAAATGGGAGGTGATTATGATGGGTCGGTGGAAAGTGTGAAGTGGATAGGTGGGAAGGAATATGAACAGGTAAATCAGGCCAAGAGGGCACAGCTGAGTCAGAGGGTTGGATCTGGGATTGGATGTGGGGACGGGAAATTTGGAAACTGATGAACTTAGGCTCCTGAGGCAAAAGACATGGTGTTCCTCTTCCAGTTTTGCGGGTGGCCTTGTTTAGCTGGTGGAGGAGGCCCAGAATAGACATGCCTTGGGGAGAGTGGGAGGGGAGCAGACCCGAATAGAGATATTCAAAATTATGAGAGGAATAGCAGTTTTGATAAAAAATAGAAGGGTGAAATTTTTTCCCATTAGTTCATGGGAAATGTTCATTGCTGGCTGGGTCATCATTTATTGCCCATCCCTAGTTGCCTTAAGAAAGTGGGGGTGAGCTGCCTTCTTGAACTACTGCAGCCCATTTGCAGGGTAGACCTTCAATGCCATAAGTGAGGGAATTCCATGATTTTAACAAAATGACACTGAAAGAACGATGATATATTTCCAAGTTAGGACAGTAATTAGCTTGGAGGGAAACATGCAACTGGAGAGTTCCCATGGTGCCCTTGACAACCTAGATGGTAGTGGTTGTGAATCTGGAAGGTGCTATCTAAGCAGCTTTGGTGAATCTCTGCAGCACAATCCTTAGATGGGACACAGCGATGCTGCTGACCCCTTGGTGGAGGGTTGAATGTTTGTAGATGTGGTGCCAATCAAGCAGCTCTGTTTCTCCTGGACATATTCAAGCTTCTTGAGTCTCATTGAATGTTCACTAATCAAAGCAGGTGGGGAATATTGCATAACTCACTTGACTTGTGCCTTGTGGATGGCAGATTGGCCTTGGAGAATTAGAAAGTGAGTTACTCACTGGAGGATTTCTAGCCTCTGACCTGTTTTTGTGGCCACAATATTTCTATGACTAGTCCAGTTCAGTTTCTGGTGAATGGCAGCCCCCAGGACTTTGATAGCGGGTTTTCAGCAATGGCAAAAACAAAAATAATGGTCTCTTGTTGAAGAGGGTAATTTTGTAGCATTATTTGCACTTGTCAGACCAAAATTGACAGTGCTCAGGTCTTGCTGCATTTACATATGGACTGTTTTAATATCTGAGGAGTCATTAATGGTGTTGAAAATTCTGCAATCATCAGCAGGAACCTCCACTTCTGACCTTATGATGGAGGGAAGGCCATTGATGAAACAGATGAATATAGTTGGACCTAGGACCCTACCCTGAGAAACAGGCAAGGTGGATCATTGGTCATAAATTTTAATTAAATTGCAAAAGAACTGAAATGGGAAACAAGCAGAATGATTAAGATCTGGGATGTATTAACTGAAAGAATGATGGAATAAGATTTCACAGGAGCATTCAAAGGCTACTGACCCTCTATTTCAAGAAGCCAAACTTGTAGAATTATGGGTTACAATCTGAATGTAGGGCTAAATTGGACAGTTCTGTCAAAAGGATTTAGAAGCATGATGGAGATAAATGCCTTCATTTGTTGTAAAATTCTGTGACAGGCGAGTTCTGTCAATGTCATTCTTTACAAAGTAATAACCTGTGGGGAGCTTTAATTTGTGATACAATATTGATCACTAAAAACCTAAAACTCATTTCTGATTTCTGAAAAATATTCTTTTAAATGTAAATTTGAGTAATAGAGGTACACTTACTACTGACAGGGATCTTTCTATATGAAGAGCAACAAGGACAAATACATTTGACACTGAAAGAGAGAAAACTTTGTCACATTGCTGACTTGACTTGAAATGTACATTAAGAAAACATTATTCATTAACCTAGATGATTGTCTTACAATAACAATCCCAAAAAGATGGCATTAATTAATTTAATCACAAAGATTAAATAGTGGATTTCTCTTTATTGTTTCAGAGTTGTTTTTAAGCAATTACTACTTCAGGTTAACTACTTTGTGTATTTGTTTGCACTACATTTTATCATGATTTTCACATGCTATTAAAGAAGTTCCATTGGTACTGTATCAATCTCAATAGAAATATTTACCCTCTCAGAAACTTTCATAATTTTGTACACATCTATTTAATTTTCCCTAATTTTCTTGCTTAAAAGAACACAAAATCATATCAACTTTCCCTTGAGAATCCTCATTCCTAACATTTTCCTAGAGAATTATACAATTCCAGTACATTCCTGTGTGTGTGTGTGTATGCATGTGTTGGATGGGGAGGCAATTACTTACATGCCTGAAGTTATGCTTTCCACCTGAAGAAAGGCACTCTGCCTTCAACAACTTCCAGTCAATCAGAGTGCCAGCAGTCATCAGAAGTGTCATCAGAAGCAGTGGCTACTGCGAGGACTGCAGTAGTCCCCAAATAACTGGAGCAAGTGTGGAAGAAATGTGGGGTCTGGGATAAGCAGCACTGATCATGCAGGTGTAGCAGCCTGGAGTATCAATCATATGCGAGGGGAGGGTATTTAACGTCAGCTGGCCTGTTTCTTTGGGAGTTTGGCCTTACTTGGGACACCATAGATTGAATTCTCCCAGCCTGTGAATAGCATGGGTGAATCAGTTGGTAAAATATGCAAGATTTGGAAAAATGAGGTTTTTGATGTTGAGAACAAAAAAGGTCCAATTTTCATTTCAAGGTTTGAATGGCAAGATGAGAATTTCAATAGTGAGCAGCAAGAAGCCTGTTTACAGGCATTAACAGCTATTATTATCTATTCTCGCCTCATTGATATGCAATTTAGAATCCTCCCACCCTACAGAGAGAAACTATGCAGCAACAATTCTAATCATGAAAGTCTGAGCAGGTACCTGGAGGCTCCAGCTCGTCACTAGCTCCTCCAGCTGTCCATTCTCGGCATTCAGTCTTCATCATCTCAGGGACACACTAAGGGTAGCAACTGCCTACTCCTTTGTACACAGAGTCTGGCATCAGACATGCACCAGCCCCTTGACATTATCATAGCACATTCATCTATTCAATGCTGCACTTTGGAGCATATGACAAGTTTTTGCAATGGTGTTACCAGGCCACTTTACACACCAGGACAGGAACCCACGTTGTACATCAGAGTAAGGTGCAGTTTAGAGGAGTTAACTTGCTCTCTTAGTGCTCACTCACTTTGTGTATACTTGAATGATCAGCGCATCTCTGCCTTGCCTTATTGTGCTTTGCTGCCTCACTCAGAAATTATTCATATTTGTCTTGCTTTGTCTTTTAGCGCAGCCACAAACAGACTCAGCTTGTCATGTTTGTCAGGAAAGATCAGTCATGCCAGTGGACATGTTGCTGTACGGCACAATGCTACATCAATGCCCTGAATGTGCTTGGACCAAACAGCCATGTCTCAAGTCTTACGGGAGTTGTGTTTATTCAATTCAAGGTGGACTCTCATTAGTCAGTAGGCAATGGTATGGTTAAGTCAAGGGCATTGTCCAGTATCAGTCTAGTGCTTGGTCATGGTCAGTCATGTGCTTGGACTGATCAGTGTCAGGAGACTGCTTCACTACAGTTCAGGGAGTCACTCTAGTTATTAATCAGTTGGGTCTGTCTTTCTACGCCAATCCTCTCTTTCTATGCCAGTCGGGGAGTGGGCCCTGGTCAGTCTGGGGTCTGTTCACTGTGTTGTGGACCAGACCAAACCGCCTCAGAAAGGTAACTTTCAAATAAGAAAATGCTAGGATCCTGGTTAAGTGTAAGGTATTGTGTTAAAGATGCAATTTGATTGGTCAAACTACTTGATGTTAAGCAGAACACATTTTATTCTTACACTGCGGTTAAAATACAGACAAAATAAAAATAAAAGAATTCATTTAACTATAACTCTATTCTGCTGAACAGAATAATGTCCTTTACAGGAGGAAACTGCGGTCCTCACTTGGTCTGGCCTACTTGTGAATCCAGACTTACAGCAATGTGGTTGACTCATTTAACTGCCTTCTGGGCAATTAGGGATGGTCAAGAAATGCGGCCTGGTCATCCTGTGAATGAATACTACTAATTAACTGTTCCAGTATAGTACTTTCCCATTAACACACCATTGGCAAAGGCAAATTCAGTAAAACAAATTGCCTCACATGCAATTCTAGCAGTAGGAAGAGAACCTCAGCTTTTAGCTGTAACAGAGAGAGGATTAAGAGCTTTCACGTCTAGCTTTAAGACTCCAGTAACTGCTACTGAAGGCTAAAACTAAAAAACAATTCTGCTTCTGTGGGAGCTTGATTCACCTATTCAGACAGCTTCAGTCATTCCAACTTTAAAAAACCCAAGGCCTCACAAGCTGTTTATTTTATTGACTTTGGAGCAGACTGCTTTCCACCTCTGTCTCAAACTTTTGTTTCTGAAAAAGGGACAAAATACACCTCTTAAATCCATACTATCGTCACAACTGAGTGTCAAGGGGAATTACCCTGGCCATTGCTGTACCGGAAATGCTGGGAATGTGAATTGTCAGAATTGGAGATAACATATGGGCATGCAGAGGGGACAATAGTTGTGAAGGGGAACAATTAACACGTAAGGGTAGTAGACAATAGATTGTGGGAGGGTAAAAAGTGCTGTGGTTGGAGGAGGGCAACATCAAAAGTCACCATCAACCTGGTTCAATGCAGATGGATTGTGCATAACTTTGCCAGGGATAAAGTGAGTGATAAGTTATTACATTAAAAAGTTGTGAGAGCCATTGCATTCTAACAATAAAAATGAGGTCATTCTTCAAAAGTAACATCTTTAGTATCCTACAGTGCATCAGCATTGGCCTAACACAGGCAGAAGATCCTTGTGAAGCTTGTTCAATAGAATCAAGTTGTTTGAAGTCACCTTTCACAGACTAAATGTTTTGATATTGCAGCAGCCAACATCATCTGTTTTAGTCCTAACTGATGGTACCACTTACTGGTTTGACATGTTTATGCTTTACCTGCTGGTTTATTAAAGATGGATTTTACCATATACTTCTGAATCAGGTCAACAATGTGCAAGGTCCATTTATGGGCATCCTATTGCACTTCTTGTTGACACTTTCATGTCCCAATTTTTGAGAATGCTGTTTAAATGTTATTTTATGCGTGCTATGACTGAGGAGCTGCTGTTTCTAATAATGCCTATATAAGCTCATTAGAAACAACACCACAGGAAACAGGCACAAAAGCTGCTGCCATCTGTATCCACTGCACAAAATGTCCACATGCAGCTGGAAGCCTAGGGCCAACATTAACCTACAGCGGATATGGTGCAGCCTCCTAATGCAGAGATTCCAGCCAAAGGTGTCCTCATGATGCAGCAAAAGTGCAGGAAACCCACAGTTGTACATCTTCCATTGAATACCATAAACATGAGAGAAAGGCAGTGGTACTATACTTTGTTTAGTGGTGGTGGCCATACTATGATGCCCAGCATTTCTGCAATGCAACATCTTCCTCCACTGGCACCAACTTGGGAAATAAGATGTCTCCTCAACATGAGAATTCCCGGTTGGTTAGGCCTGGTGCTTCATTACATTTTAGTGCAGACAGTTTATTGCTTAATCCTTAGATGCTTTGCCCTGGACAAGTACAGGATGTAACAAGGCTATGTGATGGACGATGATGAAAGGAGATTGTACATCAGCAACAGCTTCACTGTCAGTCAGAGCAGCACTGTCAGCCAAAGCAATTCAGGCATGACTTGTCAACCTCTTCTAATGAAATTGAATTGCGTGAAGTCGTCTTTCATAGACTGTTAAATGTTTTGATGCTGCACATCCCAAGTGTAATCCCAACTGTAATTGCAATTTACCGAATTGACCATTTTACACTTTACCTGTTTAATAAGAGTTAAGAATACACTTGATAGTCCATCATTCAATCCTGCCAAAGTTTCAAGAGAATATGGGTGCTATGGAAAGGACAGCAATCATGCAGACAGGGTTAGAATATCATCTGGCATGAAGGGTAGTACTTCATTCTTGTCATTGCAGCTGAAATGACAGTTTCACAGCTGATAATGAAAAGTGAACATATATTTACTAATGTGATAATGTATTTACAGTGAAGTTTCACACATGCCACCTATGTTCTCTCGGAATATTTCTATTTTTCTTTTTCCTCCCACTCAATGTACTCCAGGGCTTACAGCTGAGTTACAGGGAACCTGTCAAACTTGGATTTTGGGTGGATGACCCAGGTATTTTAGTGGCTAGACAGTCCAGATCTGCTTGTCAGCTTGCGTTCCCACAGAATTGCAAGCGGGGTGGAGGTGGAGGGGCTGGTCATCTTTGGATTGTCCTGACAGCAGACTTCTGGGGGATCTGTATATGGTTCCACCTGCAACTGTGTGCCTACTAACACCTCTTTTGACTAATTGACAGGTAGTGTCATCTGGAGGAGAAGGTCCCTCATTGCCCTGTTGTTTTGCCAATGTTATGGAGCACCAGTGGCTAGAGCAATGGAGTACAGGTCTGTGTGCCTATCTGGCACACACTTTCAATTATTATTCAGCCCGTATCTTGTATACATTCCTTGGTACTTTCTTTCTTTTATACATGATTTTTAAGGTCAAGTTGATTGTCCCTTATAGCTCATAGCTTCCTAAATGCTCACTAATATTATTCTTTATTATATCATAGGAGGTTTTTCTTTCAGCAAACTGGGGCTAACCAATCTGTAGGTTCCTGATTCATCCATCTCCTTTTTTGAAAAGGAGATGTAAAATTTGAGTGGTAGATGGAGTTTAATTTGGATAAACGCAAGGTAGTGTATTTTGGTAAAACAAACAAAGGCAGTGAAACAACTCCAGGGGTCAGTATTCTGTCACCAAGTCACCCATTATTTACACAAGGACAGTCCTTGACACTGATCCAGCTCCCTCAGAGCCAGCTCTCAAAGTGAACAGGATGTCACACATTCCTGTTCTTACCTGTCAGCCAGAGTTCCTTGATTGGACCAGATTAACAGCCCCAACCAGGGAACTCATATTATATGAGGTCCATCTGGCTGACCTCGTTACAATCACTACATCCTTCCCCCTCTGAGTAAGAGGATGTAGGCTGGTTTATTTTTGTAGCTCCTCCTGGCGTGTTTTAGCACTGGGTCAGGTTACTCCAACCCTGCCTCTGATAATGGCAGTGTTTAAAGCACAGTAGCTCACCTCTTGCACCCAGAGCGTCTTGGAAGAAATTCATTCCCTTCTTCAGGCAATGGCATTGAGGCAGAGACATCCGCTGTGTCCATCTTAGATTCTGAGATATCTTCAACACTTGATGATGAGGGAGAACCCAGAACAGTCAGAAAGGCAGTCAAGGAGGCCAGCACATTTTGCTCCTGCATTATTTCCAATTTTTCAATATTCATATGGTCCACAGGCTTGCTCAGGACCGTCACACCTAACCAAACTTTATACATCACTGGACCTGACCTCATGTTGACCATGCCTCTTACCTATGCTGGGCAATTCCCATAGTTCCTAAACCAAACTTTGTCCCCTGAGATAAACCGCCTCTCTCTTAGCAGAGTCTTGTGTCCAGCATTGGCATTCTTGATGCCTTTTCACCCACCTCCCAACCGATGTCCAGGAAGATCATATTTTACTTCGTGTGGTCTCTTCTTCCCATTAGCAACCTTGCTGGCGCGATCTCTGTAGTTGCTTGAGGGGTGGTCCTATAACCAAATAGGAATTGGGACAGTTTGATATGTAGTGAAACTGTAGGCTGTTTCTTTAAGAATGACTTCAAAGTTTGGAATGCTTTTCTGCCAATGGATGATGGATGATACGGAGCTATCCTTATATGTTGAATACCAGTTGATTTTAGGAAACATTCAAATTCCCTGGACAAGGTGGATTGAAGTGCAGGGTTGCAGTGGTGGGTCTGGATGGGGTGCTCTTTGGTGGGTCATTCTGGACTCAATGGGCTGGATGGCTCGTTTCCACACTCTGGGGATTTTGTGATTCCGTGATCGCTGCTTGTAAATGTGACCAACACTTCCGGGAGTCCGTGTATTGCAAACAACTCTTGCAGTTCTTCTATCGTCATCCTCGTGTTTGACGAATGAACAGTCCAGCCACTTTGAGTAGGAGTCCACATTGATTAAGAACATCAAGCCCATGAAAGGACTTGCATAGTCAACATGTAACTGAATACAGGATTTACCTGGCCATTCCCACAAATGTGAGGACCTGCTGGTGCTAATATTTGTCTTTATTAGCACTCTGGACATTGCCCCACCAGCACAGCTGTGTCTGCATCCAATCCTGGCTATCAGACATATTTTCTCACCAATAGCTTCATTCTGGAAATCCCTGGATGACCCTGGTGTAGTTCAGCCAGTATCTGGCGGCAACCTTTGCTTGGAATAATCACTCTTGCACCCCATTGTAATATGTCGTCTTCTACTGTGAGCCGGTATCTCTCGGTCCAAAAAGGTTTCAATTGCAGTTGTGACAGCTCTTTGATTCCCCCACTGTCATTTCAGTTTTGCCAGGACCAGATTTTTCTGTCAAAAGTCTGATATTGTCAGCTGCGACAGAGTATGTCCAGAAATTTAAAACCATTATGGAATCTTCCAGTGGAGGTACCACCAGTGATATATCTGCCAGTGGGAGACAGCTCAATACATCCACTTTTGCTACTTCACCTCCCAGACGGTCTTCTAAGTTCTAATTATATGCACTTAGTATTACAGCCCACTGCCGAATGCGGCCTGAAGGTATGGGGTAGCACTGTCTTGTCCTCTTTAAGGAGACCTAGCAGGCATTTGTGGTCCATTATTATTACAAATTTATTTTCATAAAGGTATTGGTGACTCCTGACTCCAAATATGATCATCAAATCCTGACTCCAAATATGATCATCAAATCTTTCTTCTCTATCTGTGTGTATTTACTCTGCAGGAGCCAAAGTCCTGAATGCAATTGCTTTTGGGAGTTTCTCTCCATTGGGACACCTACGAGTTAATGCTACCCTAATGCTGCACTGGGAGGCATCGCATATCAATACCAGGTCTTGCATGGGATTACAGTGCGTCAATGTCTTAGAAGACAATAGTCGTTTCTTTTCTTCCCTGAATGTTACAAGATCATTCCCAAGGTTGATCCTTTTATAAAAGTTGATGCAAAGGTGTGAGGATGGTGGCCAGGTTATTTATGGATTTTACATAATAACACACTAATCCAAGGAAAAACCTAACTCTGGTACAGACATGGGAGCCCATGCATCTTTCATCACCTTCACTTTATCTTCCAACAGGTGTAACCTGGTCTTGTCGACTCCGAGGCCCAAATAGGTCATTTGGGGTGCCTGGAATACAGATACTTCCCTTCTAAAGCGTACATCCACCTGGGAGAAATGTCAAAGGGCTATGTT
Organism: Chiloscyllium plagiosum; assembly: GCF_004010195.1. Classification (NCBI taxonomy): domain Eukaryota; kingdom Metazoa; phylum Chordata; class Chondrichthyes; order Orectolobiformes; family Hemiscylliidae; genus Chiloscyllium; species Chiloscyllium plagiosum. The sequence goes on from NC_057726.1 coordinate 61,047,364, forward strand.
CAAGTTCTCTAAGTGCTCCTTATTCATCTTCCCTGTTATCAGCACTTCACCCAGATAAATAGCGATCTTGGATAACCTTGTAAAATGTTCTCCATCGTCTGCTGAAAAATTGCACAGGCTGACAATACCCCAAATTACAGTCTTGTATATTGGTACAAACCCTTGTGGGTATTAATTATAGCATATATCTGAGAATCCTCATCTAATCACAGTCACAAGTACACATGGTTCATGTCCAGCTTCAAAACGTTCAGCACCACTGACAGTTTTGCGTATAAATCCTCTATCCAAGGGATTGGTGTTTATCAAATTGTAAAAAGTGGTTTGCTGATTGTTTAAAATCCCCACAAGGGTGAACCGAACTGTCGAACTTCACAATCGTTATGAGCAGTGTTGCCTTTACTGCAAACTGGACTGGTTTGATGATTATTTTGCTTTCCAGCATTCTGATTTCTAACTCTACTTTTGCATGCAAGGCAAATGGCACTGGGCGGGCCTTGCAGAATTGTGGAATTGCTTCCTTGTCAACATGCAAGGTAGCCTTTGAGACTCTAGACCTTCCCGGTATTTAAACACCTGGGTATTTAATTAGGATTTCATTCAGGCAAACATTTTCTCATCGAAAAATGTTCAGCCAATCTAGGTGGATCTCCCTCAACCAATTTCACCCCATTAAGCTTGGGCCCAAGCCTTTACTATAATCACTGGTAACTGAACCAGCTGCTTCTCATAAGAGACTGGAACCGAAGTTGCATCCTTAATCTGTAAAGGTTCCCCGGCATAGGTTTGCAGACTAGCTGAGATCTTGCACAAACTTCAGGTTGCAGTCCAGAGTGTATTTTGTTAAAGACTGGTTCTGCAATCACTGAATTGGCCACACCAGTAAGACTTCCATGAGAACTGGGTGACCATTTGACAAGACGTTATATATTTTTTTTCCTTTTTTCTTTTTTTTTGTTTTTTTTTGGTGTGTGTGTGCAGGTGTGAGACACAGTGGAAGACACAAAATGCACGAATTTTTTTTCAAATTCCACCACCAGGAAGATAGGAAAACACCCGGGTGGCCAGTGACAAACACTGCCCTTCACATCAAAGGGCAATGCTGTGTGATCAAAACAGTGAGGGGGAGGGTAGGGACTAAATCAAAATAGAGACAAGACGTTATATTCTGATGGATTCTGATTTGGATGTTATTAAGCAATTTAACTGTGCCAAACCATTGTTGGTGGACTTTCCAAGCTGTGCACTCTCTTGGACACCAGCCTCTTACTCAAATTAGGTCTAGTGGGACTCTTGCTGTCTCAAGTCAGCATACTGGCAGCAATTGTAATGACTTGTTGGCCCAAGTCCTGAAGAGACTTTTTTTTTGTAAATATATTTATTAGCAAATTTTTTTTAACTTTACAAACATATAAAATTATTGAAAAATACAATCAACTAATATCAGTATAATAAAAAGAAAAAAGTACAATACAACTACTGTGTCCCAACTATTAACCTACCCTCTAATACAAAACAAACCCTAACACTGTGCAAAGCAACACCAAAAAAAAGCAAAAAAAAACAAAAAACCCCACAAAATACAGAACTATTATGCTCGGCATAAAGCTGCCAAACAAAGGAACGGGAGCATTGTATATATACCCGAATTAACTCGGGACATCCCTTCCAGGGCCCAGGGCTTGACAAATCTAACCATCCTAGTTAAACAAACGCCCTAGTTAAGACAACTGACAAATCTATTTCCAAATAACTCAAGTAGGGCTGCCATGTCTTATAAAAATGGTCTGTTGTGTGGTGCACCATGTTTGTAAAAACATCCAAGGGAATGTGCTCCATAATTAATTTGTGCCATCCCAGCAAGCCCGGCGGGTTCTCAAACACGTAATTCATCAGAATATTCTTCCGTGCACAGTATGCAAGAATATTAAATAGTTTCTTCCCATGCCAGTCTAAAGATGGTAGATTCGGTAGACCTAAGAGGAGAGATATCGGGTCTACTTTGACTTCAGTCCTCAATACCCTCCCTATCTCTCCCACCACAGCGCTCCAGTAAACACTGAGCCTGTGGCATGTCCAGAAGCAATGGGTAAGAGTACCTAAACTTATTTTACATTTGGGGCACACTGAAGATGCCCCTTTTTAAAACTTCGCCAGACGGTCTGGTGCCAGATGAGCCCTGTGCAGAACTTTCAACTGCGTAGCACACATCCTATTACAGATTGAGATCTTTCGAGTATTCTCCCATATGTTCTCCCATGTTTCAGAAGAGATCTCCACTCCTAGCCCTTGCTCCCAGACCTCACATAACCAGTTAATATCCTGCCAGGCCCTGCCACACAGCAGGCGATAGAGGGCACTGACCGAAAGGATGCTTGTGGAACGTAGCAACAACCTCTCTGTATCGGGCTTATAGGGCTTAGTGAGAAGCGTAGTCTTCTTCTGGGTGAAATCCCTAACCTGAAAAAAACGGAAAAGATCTCTGCTGGGTAACCCGTATTTGCAGCTCAGTTGCTCAAAAGACATCATAACCTCCTCCTCAAACAAGTCTCCCAAACTAGAAACTCCTCTCGCTGCCCATACTTTGAGTCCTAAGTCCATCATCCCTGGTCAGAACCCTGGCATGCCAACTATAGGTGTAAGTGGCAAAGTCTTGGATAAACAATCCTCACTCTGACGCATCGCCCTCCAAGCCTTGACTGTACTAATGACAATGTGGTTCTGGCAGTGGTCCATAACTGTCCTCATCTTATCCATGAACAATAGGTTAATAAGAGGGCACTTTGCTTGGGAGGCCTCAATATCCAGCCATATTGAGTGTGGGTCGTTACCTACCCATGTGCAGACAAAGGACAGCAGGGAACTCAACTGATACCTTCTGATGTCTGGGAAATCAACTCCTCCCCCTCCTTGAGGCAACTGCAATTTAGTAAGTTTGATGAGGGGCCACCCACGATGCCAGGCAAAGGAACCAAACCACCCCATAAGCTTCCGCAGCGTTGACCGGGAAGCATTATAGGGAGCATACGCATGGGATAAAGCAAACGAGGAAGAACATTCATCTTAATGAGAGATATTCGACCCAGCCATGAAACTGGAAGAGCCTCCCATCTCTGGAGATCTCGCCTAATATTGTTGAGCAAGCAAGCAAAGTTAGTCCAAAATAGCAGATCAAACTTGGGGGGTAATAAAAATGCCTAGGTATCGGAACCCTGCCCATGACCACTTAAAAGGGAACTTAGGGTCACCTTCAACTTCTTGCACATCTTTAAGGTTCCCCAAAGGCATAGCCTCCGATTTTGCAAAGTTAATCTTATATCCTGAAATAGCCCCAAATGAATTGATACATTGTATCAAATGGGGTACGGAGGTCATTGGGTTTGATAAAAACAGAAGGGACATCATCCGCATACAGTGTAATCTTGTGTGTCCTTGAACCCAATTCCAGAGTGGTTATGTGGACATTCTGACGAATGGCCTCTGCCAGCGGCTCTATCACCAACGTAAACAACAACGGTGAGAGGGGGCAGCCTTGCCGACTACCCCTACCAATCCGAAAATTCCCAGACTTCACCCCGTTGGTGATGACTGCGGCCAGAGGATGGCGATATAAAATCTCCATCCACCTAGCAAAGACTCCAACCAACCCAAACTGTTCTAAGACATAAAAAAGATATGGCCATTCCACCCAGTCAAATGCTTTCTCTGCATCTAAGGAAATCACCAACCCCTGAATTGATCGTTGCTGACAAACTTGGACCACATTCAGCAACTTTTTAATATTATTAGAAGACCTACAGCCCCTTATAAAGCCTGTGTGGTCCTCTTTAATAATATGGGGCAACACCCTTTCTAATCTCAGCGCCAGGATCTTGGACAGAATTTTGAAATCTGAATTTAATAGAGAGATGGGCCTGTATGAGGCACAATCCTCAGGAACCTTCCCCTTCTTAAGAATTAAGGAAATATTAGCTTCTCTCAAAGATGATGGTAGGCATTCATGCATATGGGAGTGATTGTACATCTCCAACATTGGCCCTGACAGAATCTCTACGAACTCCTTATAAAACTCACCCGGAAGACCATGAGGGTCAGGCGCTTTCCCACTCTGAAGTTGCCTAGCTGCCTCCTGTATTTTCTGAACTGTCAAGGGCGCATTAAGGAGAGAGGGCAGTTCTAAGGTTTCCCCTGGGAGGTCCAGGTTCTTAAAAAAGGTCTCAATTTTAGCACTCCTGTCTTCGCAACCTTCAGACCGACAATTCAGAGCAAAAGCTCCAAAAAGCCTCATTAATCTTTTTAGCATCGTATGTAAGGACCCCGGTGCTGTCTCTGATTGCAGTAATGGATTGGGGAAAATGCTTTTTCCTAGTCAGGTACGCTAAATACTTCCCTGGCCTATCCCCATATTCGAACAGCCTTTGTCTAGCAAAAACAAGTTCTTTCTTTGCGTTTTGTCTCAGTATTGAATTCAAGGCAGCCCGAAGGACTGTGATCCACTGTAGCTTAGTCACTGAAGGTTGCGCAAAATGTGCCTCCTCTGCAGCTTTCAAACGCGTCTCAAGTAGATGCTGCTGTTCTTCCTTCTGTCATTTCCAGCTAGCTGAATAGGAAATAGCTAATCCCCTAGCAAAGGCCTTTGCAGTCTCCCATAGCATAGAAGAACTACTAGCCGTGCTTGAGTTGATAGTCAAGAATTCCTGAAACTCCTTCAAAAAGTATTCCACAAATTTGGAATCTTTAAGGAGAAAAGGGTCCAAACGCCAGTGCCGCAAACCTAGCCCTTCACTCTTGGCCTTAACCTCCAAATATACTGTTGAGTGATCAGAGATAGCTATATTCCCAATTTTACAACCCATAATCGAATCCAGAAGGGCCGAGCGAGCCAGAAAGAGGTCAATCCTCGTGTGACATTTATGTGGGCTTGAAAAAAAGGTGATTCCCTACTGGTAGGGTGAAGACATTTCCAAATATCCACCAGCCCCAACTCCTCACATAAGTCAACCACCTGCTTGGCCTACGAAGAAATAGTTGGGAGTCCACAAGGCATCCTGCCCACTGTCGGATCAAAAAGACAATTAAAATCCCCCCCATAATAATAACGTGCTATGTTCCAAAAGCACTCAACTTAGAGAAAGCACTAATCAAAAATTTGAGGGGATGCGCCGGAGGACAGTAGACTTTTAAAATGCTATATTCCTCCCCATGTATCAGGGCTTTAAGTATCACAAACCGTTCCTGCTCATCTTTCACCTGCTCTAATAATGTGAACGGAAGATTTTTCTGGATAAGTACCGCCACTCCCCTACTTTTAGTAGTAAAGGATGAAAAGAATACCCGGTCATAACCCCCTGTTGCAATTTCAGGTGTTCCCCATCATCAAGATAGGTTTCCTGCAACAAAGCGATATCAACCCTTTTCCTCTTATGGCTAGAAAGCACTTTTTTCCTTTTAACAGGCAAATGGCTTCCCTTAATGCTCCAGGTGCACCATTTAATAAGACACTTAGCCATATCCCCTTTCAGACACCCTTGAAGCCCCTGGAGGGAGAACCCTGCTTACAAAGCACCAAACATAAGTAAATAAAGACTCATAGAATCGAAAAACTATATATACAAAAACTACTCTATCATAACTATAAACAACTATTACTACCAAAAAACTACAAAGAAAACCAACTATAAAATCTTGAATGGAAGACTCTTCCCCCTGCCCATAGGGGGAACTGACCCTACCCATCCCCTCCTTCACAACTCCTTCAAACCCGGAGAATACCCCAGCCTTAGGCCAGAAAGAAAACAAGGAGGTGATCCTTAAATTAACAGAAAAAAAGACAAAATCATGAGGAGCACTTCACCCATCCCTGGCTTCATGTCACCCTACTTGTGACTAAAAGAGAAGCAGAACAAACAAAACAAAAGCGGAGAGACAGCAAAGAACATCTACAAAATTTCCCATCAGAAAATCTAGTTATTAAAAAAAAAGGAACTTATTCCAAAATCTTTTCCCCCTTTCCAAAAAGGAAATTATTAGGGAGAACGAAATGAAAAAAGGGAAAACATGGGGAAAGATAGAAAAGAGAACAAACATTAACCGTATTCTTCAGGCCAACCCATCTATTTTAAAGCGTCCACAAAGTTTTTAGCTTTATCCGCTGAGTCAAATATATAAATCGAGTCCTCGTGGCTGAAACTAAGTACTGCGGGGTATCTTATGGAGTATTGGATGCCCAGGTTCCTCAGCTTCTTTTTAACTTCATCGAAGGACTTCCTCTTTCGAATTACAGCTGCAGAGAAATCCTGGAAAAACATGATTTTTGACCCCTTGTACAGCAGTGCCTGCAGATCTTTTTCCAGGGATCTAACAGCTTCTATGACTTTTTGCTTGTTCTTATATGAATGGAAGTGCACTAGGACCAAGCAGGGGCACTGTACTGGGCCTGACCTGTACACTGTAATCCGATAAGCCCTTTCAATCTGAAGCCTGCTGGACTCTATGTGAAAGCCCAAACTTTTTGGCAGCCAGCTTTGAAAGAAGCTGACTGGCTACTCACCTTCAGGGAGCCCGACAATTCGGAGATTTATCCTCCGACCTTGATTTTTGAGGTCGTCGATATGGTTTCGCAAGGCCAGCAGCTCTCGTTCCAGCACATGTATCCGACTGGATGAGCATTCCATCACAGCTTCCGAGTCTTTAGTTCGACCCTCCACCTCCTCCAGCCTCTCCCCGAGGCCCTGGGTCTCCTGCTCATGCTTCTGCAGCATGGATGCGATAGTTTGGACCTGGGCACGAATCTCCCCATGGATTTCCTCAATCACAGCCCCAACTTTCAAGGTAAGTCTCTTCATCGCCGCAGCCAATTCCTGTGAGTCTGTCAGGTCCCCAGGGGGTTTAGGAGAGGCTGCTGCTGCTGCAGTCTCTGGTATGGTAGGTGCTTCAGGGGAGTGTCCTCCCTGCTGCTGTTTGCTTGCTCCTTTTCCCTTTGGCATCCTTCCCTCTCCCAAATATTAACAAATATGTGTTCTCTAAGGTTTTAAATCAATAATTCCACCACATAAGTTGGCCAGGGATGGCAAAAAACACCGGTATGCCTTGACTGTTGGGCAGAGCTGTCCAAAGCAGTTCTACAGAATCGCCACCATCTTGCCGGGTCCTCTTGAAGAGAGTTTTAACCATTTGGCCGAGGCTTGACTTTGTTTTGGGGTTTTGCTTTGGGCCAACCTAGAGTCCCTCTGCTCAGGACAGGTAGTGAACGAGGTAATGCAATTGGCTACACTCCAGTGGTGTTCCCAAAGCTCAGACAGATTGGTAAGGTATCTGAAACCCTCCACTTGCTGCATTTTCCAGGGCTCCCTGATTGGATCAGATTAGCAGCCCCAATCAGGGAATGCATATTCTATGAGGTCTACCTGGCTGACCTCATTACAATCACTACAGGGAGGGCTTAAAAATCAATTTTTTGGGCTCTGGATAGTGTTGTAGAACAGAGAAACCTAGGGGTTCAGATGCATAATTCCTTGAAATTGGGTCACAGGCAGACAGGGTGGTTAAGAAGGCATTTATCATGCTTGTCTTCAGTGCTCAGACTTCCAAGTAAAGGAGTTGGATGTCATGTTGAAGTTGTACAGGATGTTGGCGAGGCCTTTTCTGGATTACTGTGCGCCGTGCTAGTCACAATATGAGAGTCATGGAGATATATAGAATGAAACTTGGGTCCAACTCATCCATGCTGACCAAATATCCTATATGAATCTATTCCCATTTCCCATTTGGACAATAATCCTCCAAACCCTTCCTATTCATATATCCATCCAGATGCCTTTTAAATTTTATAATCGTATCAGCCGCCACCATATCTTCTGGCAGCTCATTCCATACACTAATCACCCTCTGCGTGAAGAAGTTGCCCTTTAGGTCCCTTTCATATCTTTCCCCTTTCATCTTCAACCTATGCCCTCCAGTTTTGGTCTCCCCCAACCCAGGGAAAAGACCTTGCCTATTTACCCTATCCATGTCCCTCATGATTGTATAAAACTCTAGAAGGTTACCACTCAGCCTCCGATGCTCATAGAAAATAGCCCCACTGTATTCAGCCTCTCCCTAATGCTCAAACCCTCCAACCCTGGCAACATCCTCATAAATCTTTTCTGAACCCTTTCAAGTTTCACAACATCTTTCCTATAGGAGGGAGACTAGAACTGCATGCAATATTCCAAAAGTGGCCGAACTAATATCCTGTACAGCTACAGCATGACCTCCCAACTCCAATACTCAATGCACTAACCAATAAAGGAAAGCATAGCAAATGCCTTCTTCAAAATCCTATGTAACTGCAACTCTCTTTTCAAGGAACTATGCTCCTACACACCTAAGTCTGCTTGTTCATCAACACTCCCCAGGACCTTACCATTAAGTGTAAAAGATTTGCTCTGATTTGCTTTTCCAAAATACAGCACCTCACATTTATCTACATTTAACTGCATCTGCCACTCCTCAGCCCATTCACCCATGTGATCAAGTTCCCCATTCCACTCTGAGGTAACCTTCTTCACTGTCCCCTACACCTCCAATTTTAGTGTTAAGTGCAAAGTTACTAACCATACCTCTCATGTTCACATCCAAACCATTGACATAAATGACAAAAAGCAGTAGATCCAGCACCAATCCTTATCACAGGCTCCCAGTCTGAAAAGCAACCTTCCACCACCACCATGTCTTCTACCTTTGAACCAGTTCTGTATACAAATAGCTGGCAAGGAACATACTGTCTCTGGATTCTCGTTAGCTCATTTTGGAATGCTCCCCATTTTTCAGCCATCCCTTTACCTGCAAACATCCATCCACAGTCAACTTTTGTAAGTTCTTACCTAATGTTGTCAAAATTGGCCTTCCCCCAGTTTAGAACTTCAACTTTTAGATCCAGTCTGCCCTTTTCCATCACTATTTTCAAACTAATAGAATTATGGTCACTGGCCCAAAAGTACTCCCCAACTGACACCTCAGGATATTATTAAACTGGAGCGGTTTCAGAGAAGTTTTACCGGGATGTTTCTGGGAATGGAGGGCTTGAGTTAAACAAATCGGCTGTATAGGCAGGGACTCTTTTCAATGGAGCATACAAGGTTCAAAGGTGACCTTATAGAGGTTTTTAAAATCATGAGGGGCATAAATAAGGTGAATAGCAAAGACCTTAATCTATAATAGTGACTGGAGTGGGTTCTTTTTGATTTTTATTGAGATCTGTTCCTTGATTAAAGTTTAAAAATATAAAACATAGATATTAAGTTAGCCTGGAGGAATGTTTTTAGAGGAGTAAGACTATGCTATTTTCTGGGTCTGTAGATTGTTAAGGCGCAAAGAAGTAGAGTGGTGTGCTCTTCCAGTTGGATGTGGGAGATTAGTGAGAGTTTCCATGTTTCTGATGATTGTGTGTGCAGGAAGTGTGCTTGGTTGTGAATCCTATCATATTGCATGGATTGACTGGAGCAGCGTTTAGAGGCGATGAGGAATTTACAGGAGCTAGAGGTTGTAATTAGTGACAGTTACAGGAAGAAAGATAAATCAAAGATACAGTCAGGTAGATGGGTGACCTTCAGGAAAGGTAGAAGAGGGAGGCAGATAGTGAAAGAGTCTCCTGTGGCTAACCCCATTTCAAACAAATATGCTGTTTTGGAAAATGTAGGGGGTGATGAACTCTCAGGGGAAATGTAACACTGACAGCCAGGCTTCTGGTACCGAAATTGGCTCTAATGTAATAAGGACCAGGTTCTAAGCAATCGATTGTGATAGAGAACTCTCTAGCCAAAGGCACAGACAGGCATTTTTGAGGCCGACAGTGAGACACCAGAATGGTGTGTTGCCTCCCTGGTGGCAGGATCAAGGATATTTTGCAGAGGGTGCAGAATATTCTCAAAGGCAAGGGGGACCAGCAGCAGGTTTTTGTACACATTGGAACTAAAGACATAGGAAGAGATTAGGATGAGATTCTGAGGAAAAATATAGGAAGTTAGACAGGAATTTAAAAAGGAGGTCCTCGAGGGTAGTAATATCTGGACTTCTCCCTGTGTCACAAACTAGTGAGGGTAGGTATAGGAGGATAGAGCAGTTAAATACTCGGCTGAAGAGCTGGTGCAGGGGGCAAGGATTTTTGGATTACTGAAATCTCTTTTGGGATAGAAGTAACCTGTATAAGAAGGACGTATTGCACGTAAATTGGCGGGGACTAATACACTGGCAGGGAGATTTGCTAGAGCTGCTCAGGAGGATTTAAACTAGTAAAGGTCCGTGGGGGGTGAACCCAGGGAGATAGGAAGGAAAGATCTCAGTCTGAGACAGATACAGTTGGGAAAAGGAGCAAGTCAAACAGCCAGGATAGGCAGGAACAAAGGCACAGAACAAGGTAAGATTGACAAATTAAAGTGCATTTATTTCAATGGTAAGGCAGATGAACTCAGGTCATGGTTGGGAACATGGGACTGGGAGATCACAGCAATGACAGACGTGACTCATGGATTGACAGCTCTGGCAGCTTAATGTTCTAGGTTATTGATGCTCCATGAAGAATAGAAAGGGGAGCGAGAGAGGAGGGGGAGTGGTGTTTTAGATTAAGGATAATATTATTGCTGTATTTAGGAAGGATACTCCTGGGAATATGGAAAATCGATGTTTCGGGCCAGAGCCTTTCATTAGGAAAATTCCTGATGAAGGGCTCCAGCCCAAAGTGTCGATTTTCCTACTCATCAGATGCTGCCTGACCTGCTGTGCTTTTCCAGCAACACACACTCAACTCTAATCTCCAGCATCTGCATACCTCACTATTCCTGGGAATATATCCAGGCAAGTTACTTGGGTGAAATACAGAAGTAAGAAAGGGATGTTCACCTTATTGAGATTGTACCATAGACCCCTGTCCAATAGTAAGCCAGAAATTGAGAAACACATTTGTAAGGAGATCTCAGTTATCTGTGAGAATAATGGAGTGGTTATAGTAAGGGATTTTAATTTTCCAAACATAGACTGGGACTGTCATAGTGTTAAGGGCTTGGATGGACAGGAATTTGTTAAGTGTGCACAAGAAAATTTTCTGATTCACTATGTGGATGCACCTACTAGAGAAGGTGCAAAACCTGACATACTCTTGGGAAATAATATTATTAAACTGGAGAGGGCTCAGAAAAGTATTATCAGGATGTTTCTGGGAATGGAGGGTTTGAGTTATAAAAACAGACTGGATAGGCTGGGACTCTGCAGCGTAGGAGGTTGAAGGGTGAGTTTATAGAGGTTTATAAAATCATAAGGGGCATAGATAAGATGAATAGCAAAGGTCTTTACCCTAACGTGCATCAACATTCAAATTATTAACGGGTGTGCACGAAGGACTCAAAGCCCTCCGCTTCTTCCTTTCCCGCCGTATCAACCAGTACCCTTCCACTGACACCCTCCTTCGACTGGCTGACCTGGTCCTCACCCTGAACAACTTCTCTTTCCAATCCTCCCACTTCCTCCAAACCAAAGGAGTAGCCATGGGCACCCGCATGGGCCCCAGCTATGCCTGCCTCTTCGTAGGATATGTGGAACAGTCCATCTTCCGCAGCTACACTGGTACCACCCCCCCCACCTTTTCCTCCGCTACATCGATGACTGTATCGGCGCTGCCTCATATTCCCACGAGGAGGTTGAACAGTTCATCCACTTTACGAACAGTTCTTTCACTTTACCAACACCTTCCACCCCGACCTCAAATTCACCTGGACCATCTCAGACTCCTCCCTCCCCTTCCTAGACCTTTCCATTTCTATCTCGGGCGACCGAATCAACACAGACATTTTCTATAAACCGACCGACTCCCACAGCTACCTAGACTACACCTCCTCCCACCCTGCCCCCTGTAAATTCACCATCCCATATTCCCAATTCCTTCGTCTCCGCCGCATCTGCTCCCAGGAGGACCAGTTCCAAAACCGTACAACCCATATGGCCTCCTTCTTCAAGGACCGCAATTTCCCCCCCGACGTGGTCGACGATGCTCTCCACCGCATCTCTTCCACTTCCTGCTCCTCCACCCTTGAGCCCCGCCCCTCCAACCGCCACCAGGACAGAACCCCACTGGTCCTCACCAGGACAGAACCCCACTGGTCCTCACCAGGACAGAACCCCACTGGTCCTCACCAGGACAGAACCCCACTGGTCCTCACCAGGACAGAACCCCACTGGTCCTCACCAGGACAGAACCCCACTGGTCCTCACCAGGACAGAACCCCACTGGTCCTCACCAGGACAGAACCCCACTGGTCCTCACCAGGACAGAACCCCACTGGTCCTCACCAGGACAGAACCCCACTGGTCCTCACCAGGACAGAACCCCACTGGTCCTCACCAGGACAGAACCCCACTGGTCCTCACCAGGACAGAACCCCACTGGTCCTCACCAGGACAGAACCCCACTGGTCCTCACCAGGACAGAACCCCACTGGTCCTCACCAGGACAGAACCCCACTGGTCCTCACCAGGACAGAACCCCACTGGTCCTCACCAGGACAGAACCCCACTGGTCCTCACCAGGACACATTTCCAAAGCCCCTCCCCCAAGTCCCTCCTCCCTACCTTTTATCTTAGCCTGCTGGACACACTTTCCTCATTCCTGAAGAAGGGCTTATGCCCGAAACGTCGATTCTCCTGTTCCTTGGATGCTGCCTGACCTGCTGCGCTTTTCCAGCAACACATTTTCAGCAATTCAAATTATTAAGTCAGCTTAAGCCACCTCTCTGCTCCTTGTCCACAGTGTAAATGCTATGAACAGCACTACACTTCTTGCGCTCATCAATGGTCAATCAGCTTGCCAAGTTATTTATGGGGATGCTAGAAGATGTTGCATGTGCAGCTGAGTCACACGACTTTGAGAATACAAATCACACCATACATGTTATCATTCAATTAAGCCTGACTTCTCACACACCACTATGTTGTTGTCTATGCAGGTGAGATGACCTCAAGCATATTCAGTAAAGATTATCAATAATGAATTATCAAGTACAATACTGGCTCTGAGGATGTCACAAAAAAAGCACATGATGCACACAGTAATCAAGTGAACAAAATATAACATGAAATGTAATGTATAATTATGTGCATACATTTATTGTATCTCAACATCCGTGCTACCATTTTGCCCTTAAAAGTTTTTATTTATGCTCATTATCCCTTGGTGTGACCCAACATCAACAGTTGATAATGAGGCAGGCAGGCTGAGAGAGATGCAGTGTTGCATGCAACAGCCTTGATGGATATTCTCTGGAGGATCAAGGACTTGTGTGGGGTAATGAAGTCCCCTGTACTAAGGCAGTTACATCTTCCTCTACCTCATCTATTGGGAGCTCCAGTGTCATTGACAGTTGATGAGGAGCATTCACTCACCCTGGAAATACTTATTGGGGCTGAAATCAGAGGCTTGTTATTCATCTACCACTCAACATATACCTAACTCCTGCAGTATTTCCACTCACTGGAACTTTAAGTAACACAGTCTCCCTCAGTTGCTGGGACATGTTTGATGAAATGATTGTCAACTTGTGCCCCCATTTCTATACATGAACCCTCCAAATTGACAATGATGTAACTAAGTTGTGAAACAATGGGAGAGTGGTAGATTAAGGTGAGTGTTGTTTCCCTTTGTTGAGGTGAATTTATCAGCTTTTGCTACGGGTTTTAGCTTTCTTGGCCTATGGCAATGCCCTGCAGTGGAGAACACGATAGATGGGAAAAAGAAGCGTACTAAAGGGAGGATGAGGCAACCGTGGCTAACCAGGGAAGTCAGGGACAGCATAAAAGCAAAAGAGAACGCATATAGTGTGGTGAAGGGCAGTGGAAAGCTAGAGGATTGGGAAGCCTGCAAAGACCAATAGAAGACAACAAATAAAGTAATAAGGAGGGAGAAGATTAAATATGAGGATAAGCTATCCAGTCATATTAGGAAAGATTGCAAGAGGTTCTTTAGATATATAAAGAGCAAAAGAGAGGCAAAAATGGACACTGGGCCACTGAAGAAAGATGCTGGGGAAGTAGTCATGGGGAACAAAGAAATGGCTGAGAAACTGAATAAGTACTTCGTGCTAGTCTTCTCAGTGGAAGACATGAGTAATAGCCCAAAAATTCAAGAGTCGGGGGCAGCGATGAATACGATGGCCATCACCAAGAAGGTGATAAAAAAAGACTAAAAAGTCTGAAAGTGGGTAAATCATCTGGACCCTAGAATTCTGAAGGAGATAGCTGAAGAGATAGTGGAGGCTTTAGTAATGATCTTTCAGTTATCACAGAAGACAGGGAGAGTCCTAGAGAACTGGAAAATCGCTAATGTAACCCCCCCCCCTCCCCCGTTTAAGAAGGGAGTAAGGCAAACAATGGAAAATTACAGGCCAATTAGCCTGACCTCAGTAGTTGGTAAGATTTGGGAGTCCATTGTGAAGGATGAGATTTCTGAATACTTGGAAGTGTATGGTAAAATAGGGTAAAGTCAGCATGGTTTCATTAAGGGGAGGTCATGCCTGACAAATCTGTTATAATTCTTTTAGGAGGTAACGAACAGGTTAGACCAAGGACAGCCAATGGACGTTATTTATCTGAATTCCAGAAGGCCTTTGATAAGGTGCTGCATAGGAGGCTGCTGAGCAAGGTAAGGGCCCATAGTGTTGGAGGCAAGGAACTGGCATGGATAGAAGATTGGCTGTCTGGAAGAAGGCAGAGGAGTAGAGATAAAAGGGTCCTTCTCAGGACGGAAGCTAATGACTACTGGTGTTCCACAAGACTCAGTGTTGGGACCTCAACTTTTCACTTTACACAATAATGGTCTGAATGAAGGAACTGAGGGCATTCTGGCTAAGTTTGCAGACGACATAAAGATAGGTGGAGGGGCAGGTAGTATTGAAGAGGCAGGAGACTGCATAAGGTTTTAAACAGGTTAGAAGAATGGGCAAAGACGTGGAAGCTGAAAGTGTGAGGGCATGCATTTTGGTAGGAAGAAGAGAGGCATGGACCATTTTCTAAATGGGGAGAAAATTCAGAAATGTGAAGTGCAAAGGGACTTAGGAGTCATAGTCCAGGTTTCTCTCAAGGTAAATTTGCAGGTTGAGTCGGTAGTTAGGAAAGCAAATACAATGTTATCATTCATCTCAGGAGGAGAGAATATAAAAGCAGGGAGGTACTTCTGAGGCTTTATAAGGCTCTGGTCAGACCACATTTGGAGTACAGTGAGCAATTTTGGGCCCCATACCTCGGGAAGGATGTATTGGCCCCAGAGTGGGTCCAGAGGAGGTTCTCGAGAATGATCCCAGGAATGAAAGGCTTAAAATATGAGGAACATTTGAAGACTCTGGGACTATACTTATTGGAGTTTAGAAAGATTGGTGGGTTCAGGGGAATCTGATTGAAACTTACAGAATACTGAATGGCCTTGACAAAGTGGACAATGGGAAGATGTTTCCATTGGCAGAAGAGATGAGGAGTGGAGGGCACAGCCTAAGAAGTAAAGGGAAGACCCTTTAAAACAGAGATAAGGAGAAACTTCTTCAGCCTGACAGTGGTGAATCTGTGGAATTCACTGCCACAGAAGGTTTTTGGGGCAAGGTCAATTGAGTATGTTTAAAACAAGATAGATACGCTCTTGATTGCCATGGGGATCAAAGGTCATGGGAAGAAAGCAGGCAAATGGGGCTGAAAAACCTATCATCCACAATTGAATAGCAGAGCAGACTCGATGGGTCGAATGGCCTAATTTCTGCTCCTATGCCTTATAAGACCATAAGACATAGGAGCGAAAGCAAGGCCATTCAACCCATCGAGTCCACTCTGCCATTTAATCATGGCTGATGGATGCTTCAATTTCACTTACTCCCACTCTCCTTAATTCCTTGTGAAATCAAGAATTAATCAATCTCTGCCTTGAAGACACCCAACGTCCTGGCCTCCACTGCGCTCCGTGGCAATTAATTCCACAGGCTTACCACTCTGTGGCTGAAGAAATGTCTCCTCATTTCCGTTCTAAATTGACCCCCGCTAACTTTAAGGCTGTACCAACGGGTCCTCGTCTCCCCGCCTAACGGAAACACCCTCCCAGCATCCACCCTTTCTAAGCCATGCATTATCTTGCAAGTTTCTATTAGATCGCCCCTCAACCTTCGAAACTCTAAAGAATACAATCCCAGGATCCTCAGCCGATCATCATATGTTCCGCTACCATTCCAGGGTTCATCTGTGTGAATCTCCGCTTGAGAGACTCCAATGCCAGTACATCCGTCCTGAGATGTGGGGCCAAAATTGGACACAGTATTCTAAATGGGGCCTAACTAGAGCTTTATAAAGTCTCTGAAGCACGTCGCTGCTATTATATTCCAATCCTCTTGAGATATATGATAACATTACATTTGCTTTCTTAATCACAGACTCAACCTGCAAATCAACCTTGCGAAAATCCTGGACTAGCACTCCCAGATTTCTTTGTACTTTGGCTTTATGAATTTTTTCATCATTTATAAATTAGTCCATGACTGTGTTCTTTTTTCCAAATTGCAAGATCTCGCATTTGCTCACATTAAATTTCATCATCCATTTCCTGGACCACTCTCCTAACTGTCTAAAATCTTTCTGCAGCCTCCCCACCTCCTCAGTACTACCTGCCTGTCCACCTAACTTCGTATCATCGGTGAACTTTGCCAGAATGCCCCCAGTCCCTTCATCCAGATCATTAATGTATAAAGTGAACAGCTGCAACCCCAGCACTGAACCCTGCGGGACCCCACTTATCACCAGCTGCCATTCTGAAAAAGAACCTTTTATCCAAACTCTCTGCCTTCTGTCAGACAGCCAATTCTCAATCCATGCCAGTAGCTCAACTCGAACACCATGGGCCCACACCTTACTCAGCAGCCTCCCATGAGGCACCTTATCAAAGGCCTTTTGGATAGATAACATCCACTGGTCTAACCTACTTGTTACCCCTTCAAAGAATTCTAACAGGTTTGTCAGGCACGGCCTCCCTTAACTAAATCTATGCTGACTTGTTCTAATCCAACCCTGCACTTCCATGAATTTAGAACGTCATCCTTAACGATGGATTCTAGAATTTTACCTAAAACCGAGGTGAGGCTAATCAGCCTATAATTTTCCATCTTTCGTCTTGATCCTTTCTTGAACAAGGGAGTTACAAAAGCCATTTTCCAATTGTCTGGGACTTTCCCTGAGTCCAGTGATTTTTGAAAGATCACAGTCAGAGCCTCTGCTATTTCCTCAGCCGCCTCTCTCGAACTCTAGGATGTAGCCTATCAGGGCCAGGAGATTTATCAATTTTTACACCTTTTAGCTTTTCTAACACTTTCTCTTTTGTAATGGTTACCATGCTCAATTCTGCCCCCGACTCTCCTTAATTGTTGGGATATTACTCATGTCTTCCACTGTGAAGACTGACACAAAGTACTTATTAAGTTCTTCAGCTATTTCTTTATCTCCCAGCACTAGCCTTCCAGCATCAATTTGGAGTGGCCCAATGTGTACTTTTGCCTCTCGTTTGTTTCTTATGTATTAAAAGAAACTTTTATGGTCATTTCTAATATTACTGGCTAGCCTATCTTCATATTTGATCCTCTCCTTCCATATTTCTCTATTTGTTTTTGTAGTCTTCCCAATCTTCTGATTTCCCAGTGCTCTTGGACACTTTATAGGCTCTCTCTTTCTCTTTGATACATTTCCTGACTTCCTTTGCCAGCCACGGCTGTCTAACCCCTCCCCAAATAATCTTTCTTTTCTTTGGGATGAACCTCTGTACTGAGTCCTCAATTACACCCAAATATTCCTGCTGTTGTTGCTGTAAAGTCTTCCCCACTCGTCTCTGCTTCCAGTCAATTTTTATCAGTTCCTCTCTTATGTCCCTGTAATTACCTTTATTTAACTGTAATACCATTACGTCTGATTTTGCCTCTCTTTCAAACTGCAGACTGAATTTTACTATATTATGATCGCTGCCTCCTCTGGCTCATTATGTCGAACTCAGTCCAGAATAGCCTGCTCCCCTGTGGGCTCCGTCACAAGCTGTTCCAAAAAGCTATCCTGTAAGCATTCCATGAATTCCCTTTCTTTGGATCCACTGGCAACATTATTCACCCCGTCCACCTGCATGCTAAAGTCCCTCATGATCACCGTGACCTTGCCTTCTGACAGGCCCAATCTATTTCCTGGTACATCTTGCATCCCTGGTCCTGACTGTTGCTGGGGGTCTGGACATAACTCCCATTATGTTTTTTTTTGCCTTTGTGGTTCCTCAACTCCACCCACACAGACTCCACATCATTTGACACTATGTCATTCAGTGCCATAGATTTAATCTCATTCTTAACTAACAAGGCAACGGCGCCCGTTCTGCCCATCTGCCTGTCTTTTCGGTAAGTTGTGAATCCTTGAATGTTTAATTGCCAGTCCTGAATCCCCTACAACCACGTCTCTGTGATGCCTACTACATCACAATCATTCACGATGATTTGTGCAGTTAATTCATTTGTGTTGTTACGAATACTACGAGCATTTAGATATAGCGCCTTAATGCTAATTTTCTTATCCTCATGATTTCCAACATCTCTAGAAATATGTCCTAAGTTATCATTCCTTTTTGCTTCATTCCTAACCTGCCTTGAACTTAAACCCTGCTCACATGCTAACCTGCTGCTTGTCTTTCTACTTGACTCCGTACTCTCTGTTGCTTTACCTTTCCCTTCCCTCCGATTCAAGTTTAAAGTTCTAGTGACCATCCCATTTGTCCTTTTCGCCAGAACACTGGTTCCAGATCGGTTCAGGTGGAGACCATCCCATCGGTACAGATCCCTCCATTTCCAAACCTGACACCAATGTCCCATGAAATGGAATCCTTCTTTCCCACACCAGTCTCTTAGCAACGTGTTGTTATGTTCTTATATTAAGGAGAATCTCAATATATTAGGAAGCCACAGATCATGCATGTCTTGAATGTGCCAATATTTCAATACTAGATTGGAGCCACTCTCTCTTTACTGGCTGGTTAGTCCAACCTGGCAGTCTGCCACCAACTGGAATTTCTGCTCGACCAAGGCATCCTCTTTACTAAGTGACATTTTGAAGTTGGCAACAACCCTCCTAACTTAGGCCTCTCCCTGGCATTAATGGTCTCCTTGTTCCTGAAAAGTGAGAAGTCAAATGCAATTTATCTCCCTTTGTCCCGATTGTTTACCATGCCATAAACTGGTCACACATTATAGCTGACACACAATTGCTTATAACTGTCACATGATTTGACCTCTCTTGCCATGTGGTCCTGATGATGACTATTTCACAATCTGATCTTTCTTTCCACTTGCAAAGTCTCTTTGCTAACTTCGTAAAGCTCTTGGATGAACACTAAATTATCTTGGAGGAGATTGTTCATCATTCCCATTGTGCCCATCCATAACCCCAAAGCTGCTCACCCCCTCTGAGAGTTCCACCCAGGAAAGACAATTTTCCTATTATCTCTATTTTAACTGTCCACTCCCAGAAACAATATTATAGGTAATACAGATTAACTAAACGATTGTCTGGAATTTTATTTCATTGTTCTATTAGTTCAAACATAAATACAAGCTACATAATCGGTGATATTTTTCATAAAACAAGTTATTAACGCGCAGAACAAATTTTAAAATCTATTTATGAGGATGAAATCCAAAAGGTTGACAAAATGTAAATCTAATGAAACAAAAATTGTATTGAGTATCTGTAGTCTTTATTTTTTTTATTTACATGCTGTCACTCACCAATAATCAAATATGAACCAGGCCACATGTTGGGATCACTAAAGGCAAATGCTATAATCTGAACAGGATCCACGAGGAGTCCATACCTGTGAAGATACTTTAGTTATCGGTAATATTACATTTGAACGTATAAACTAAACACTGTGCAGAATGAGAAAGTTGCGATATAAAATTTATTGGGTTGTACACCAACTGCAACAAAGAGGAAAGGAAATATGGGTGACATAATGGGATGCATGCCCTATATTTTTGCTTTGATGTTTGTTCTTTAATTCCATTCATAGAAAACAAGAGTTTTGGGGATATAAAATGACTGCAATTCAAATTATTAAGCTTTTATCGATTGTATTTTACAAATTTAATCAAATAAAGCCTGAAGAAAACAATAGTTTAAAATTAAACAGTACAATGACTGATTCAGTTTATATTTAAATAACAGGTACAATTCAAATCTGCATGAGATCTTCAAAACCCAGGAGTCTTTATAATTCTTTCCTGGGAAACCTCCTTCAAAATACATGAACCTATTTGAATTAACAAGGCAGTTTGAAAAGTCTCTGAGAAATGAAAAAAGCCAATTTGCAAATTCCTTAGTACAAAGATTAATTTGAAACTTAGATTGACAAAGGTCCTGTTCTGTAAGAAATGCCACAAACACAGTTTAATATAAAAGAAAATTATGGCTGCTTAGTCACAGAGGAGTTTCCATTTCCCACTGTTTTTCCAATAAGCAGTCAAGTGGAAGAATTTCATCAGTAAAATATATAATTTGCATCTTACTTTAAGTATAACCAATGGGGAAAGACTGCTCAACTCATTTCTCTACTGTTTCTAAAACACCCTTGTTCCACATCTAGCTGAGTTAGAGGTATACAGGCTCCATGTTTATCTTGTCTTTTAGCCCAGGAGAGGCAGGCAGCTAGTGGTGATGGGGAGCACTGAAAAGAAAATGTTTCATCATTCTGGCACCCTGGGTCCTTCAAAAGTAGAGTCAAGAGTGTTTGGGGAATGGGAGTGGTGGTAGTGATCCTGGATCAATAAGAAAGGGGTATCAACAGTAAATTTTTGAGGATGAGGATCAAGACATCAATGAGGTGAATTATTTAAGACAGCATGAAAGAGCAATGCTTCGGTGAAAATGAGAAGCCAGACAGAACCTCAATGAAACTAGCATCTAGGTTAAATTATCTGGGTTTGAACTTCCTTTAATTGAGGAATTTGCCGGCATATGGCACATGGTTCCTGCTTAATGCAAAAGACACACAGAACTTGTTGTTTTTGTAGTTCATGATCTTTTCTGTTGCAGAATAAATGTCTAGTTATCTGTTTATACACTTGATATCTTTGGGTGATCCCATTTTTAAGTATCTATACATAACATGTCCTAATGACCACTGGGGAAAAAGCAGAAGTTATTGAGACAGTGCAATAACATTGCACAGTGCCATGGAGTCATAGTCATGCATCACAGAAACAGACCCCTCAGTCCAACTCATCTACTCCGACCAGACACCCCAAACATTTGGTCCATATCCCTCTAAACCTTCCTATTCATACACCCATCCAGATGCCTTTACAATGTTGTAATTGTACCCGCCGCCACCACTTTCTGCATGAAAAAGTTACCCGAGTCCTTTTTAAATCTTTCCTTTCTCACCTTAAACCTATGCCCCCTAGAAAAAAAAACCTTCGCTATTCACTTTATTCATGCCCCTTGTTATTTTATAAACTCCTCAGCCTCAGATACTCCTGAAAGAAGCCCCACCCTATTCAGTCTCTCTCTGAAACTCAAACCCTCCAGTCCCGGTAAATCTTTTCTGCATCCTCTCAAGTTTGACAACATCCTTTCTATAGACTCAGCCTCAGATACTCCTGAAAGAAGCCCCACCCTATTCAGTCTCTCTGAAACTCAAACCCTCCAGTCCCGGTAAATCTTTTCTGCATCCTCTCAAGTTTGACAACATCCTTTCTATAGATGGGCGATAAGAACTGTACACAGTATGTTAAAAGTGGCCTCACCAATGTATTGTATAGCTACATTATAACGTCCCAACCGCTACACTCAATGTTCTGACCAATGAGAGCAAAAATGTCAAACTTTTTTTTACCACCTCTCTACCTGCAACTCCGCTTTCAAGGAACTGTACACCTGGACCCCTGAGAAGTGTTTGTCAACACTTCCCATGACTTTACCATTAACTACATAAATTCTGCCCTAATTTGCCTTACCAAAGTGCAATACCTCACATTTATCTAAATTAAACTCCACCTGGCATTCCTCAGCCCATTGGGCCATCTGATCAAGGTCCTCTAAATAATCTTCTTCACTGTCCACAACGCCACCTATTTTGGTGTCATCTGCAAATTTACTAACCATGCCTCCTATATTCACATCCAAATCATTTATATAAATGATGAAAAGCTGTGGATCCAACACTGATCCTTGTAGCATACAAGATCACAGGCCTCTGGTCCAAGAAGCAACCCTCTACCATCACCCTTTGCCTTCTACCTTCCAGCCAATTTTGTATTAATTGGTTAGCTCCACCGGATCCCATGTGATCTAAGCTTATTAACCAGTCTACCATGTGGAACCTTGTTGACCGCTTTGTTGTAGTATATCTGAACTTCTAATAGGCATTTGATAAGATACCATACAAAGATGAATACACAAGATCACATGGGGTTAGAAGTAATTTATTAGCAGAGGGTCAGGATAAATGTAATTAATGGGGTGCTAAAGGGGCTTTGGGCCCCAACTATTTGCAATCTATAATAATGACTTAGATGCAGGGATAGGAAGTACTTCAGCGAAAGACACTGACATAGATGGGAAAGTATATTGCAATGAAGAAATAAGAAAGTTACATGTAGATATGGATAGGTTAAGTGAATGGGCCAAGATGAAGCTTAACATGGATACATTTTCATCGGAGGAATAGAAAGGCAACAACTTACCTAAGTGGAGAGAAACTTCAAAATGCCTTGGTGCAGAGGGATCTGGGTGGCCTTGTGCATGAATGAAAGAAAACTAGAATGCAGAGGAAGGAAAATGGAATTTTTACTTTGATTGCTAAAGGAATAGAACATAAAAATAGGGAAGTGTTGCTCAACTATACAAGGCATCAGTGAGTGCACCTGGAATATTGATAAAAGCTCGAGTCAGTGCTATGCCTTCAAAAAGGATGGCCAGCAATGTAGCAAGAAAGTCAATAAACTTCTTTGCTCCTAAAGGGTAAGTGCACCATCTGTCTGCCCGCTGACACTCAGGCTCATTACTCAAACTTTGCCACTGCACACAAAAATCATGAAAGGTGATGAATCACAACCCTCAGCCTCATATGCATCATGTCCACTCAAAGCCTCACACCCACCTCAGCCTCCATATATAATAACCTTTCTTGTTATTTGTGTCTCCTACTCACTTACTATGTGAACCCTTACAGCATATCTATGGTCATTACCTACTCTTGTATACTTAATCCCTCATTTTGTCTCATTCCAGGAAAACCTGTCCCACAACTGAGTATTGGGAGTGTTGGACCTGTTCCTCACTTTTTATGAATAGAAGACATTTAAGCTGACTGAGGAAGATCAGGATCACTCATAGTGACAGGGATACTGCAACGATCAAAGAAACCAATAGGCTTCATAATGCAGTGCTTCTCTCCAATTTTCTCCAGTGCTAACTAATTTTTCTGTACCAGCTTTTAGAATATAAGAACCATGAGCAGGAGTTGGCAATTCAATCTCTGTGCCTGTTCTGTCATTTAACATGTACATGGCTGATGTCATCTCAGCCTCGACTGTATTCTCTTGCCCACTCTCCATAACCCTTCAGCCCATTACTGGTTAAATATCCTCAAACTTATTCAAAGTCTCAGCATCCATCACACAAATCCATAGGTTCACAACATTTTGACGGAAGTAATTTCTCCTCATCTCAGTTTTAGCATAAGGGTTAGCAGATTTAAAACCGCTCGTTCTAGATTGCCTCGCCTGAAGAAATATCCTCTCAAAGTCTACTTTATCAATTCCTTTTAGTATCTTGTATATCTCAATTAGACCTTGCATTCTTCTAAATTCCAGACAGTGTAGGCCTAAACTGCTCAATCTCTCTTCATAAGACAAACCCTTCATCACTGGAATAAACGTAGTGAGGCTCCTCTGAATGGCCTCCAAAGCAACTACATCTCTCCTCAAGTAAAGGCATCCTCTTTACTGTTGAGCAGTCTGAAGCTAATGTGCTAAATTACACGAAGCTAACATGTTATACCAAATGTTGCAAGATGTCAACTGGATGTACATTGCCAAATGGAATCTAAAATAGATCAATGGCAGGTTTCTGGTCTCTAGACTTACATCTCATAAAAGAAGGTTTAAAGTCCATTTGTTACTGCTTGCCCAGCTGACCAGTGTGTTGATATCCTACTGCCTTTCACAGGTGCCTTCCTCACTATTTGCCATCATACAAATTTTCATATTACTTGTAAACTCCTTAATCACAACCCCTACATTCAAAGCCAAATCATTAATGTGCATCACAAATAGCAAGGGCATCAAGCCTTAGGAAAGACTTTTCTCGTCACAGGAACGTTGCTTTATTACCACTCTTTGGATCCAAAATTGTTTGAGAGTCAGGAAGCAATCTGACATTTTGCCTTGGATCCCATGCACCATTACTTTCATGGCCAGTCTGACATGAAGTGCCTTATGCAAAGTCTTGCTAAAGTCCATATTGAGCTGAAAATGTGTTGATGGAAAAGCGCAGCAGGTCAGGCAGTATCCAAGGAGCAGGAGAATCGATGTTTCGGGCATGAGCCCTTCTTCAGGATTCCTGAAGAAGGGCTCATGCTTGAAATGTCGATTCTCCTGCTCCTTGGATGCTGCCTGACCTGCTGCGCTTTTCCAGCAACACATTTTCAGCTCTGATCTCCAGCATCTGCAGTCCTCACTTTCTCCTAAAGTCCATATTGACCACATCAAATGCATTGCCTTGATAAATACTCCTGGTTTCCTCCTCAAAGAAATTGATCAAGTTTGTCAAATATAGCCACCCCTTAAACAAATCCATGGTCACCATCTCTGATTAGTCCATGTATCTCCAAGTACAGATATATTCTATGCCTCAGAATTCTTTCTAATAACTTGCCCACTACTGAGGTTAGACTAACATGCAATTTCCTGATCTATCTCTTCCTCCCTTTTTCAAATAATGGAACAGTAGCAGTCCTCCAGTCACCTGTGGGCAGAGATGATTTGAAATTAGTGATAGGGCTCCGGCTATCTTCTCTAGTCTCCCTCAACAGCTTGGGATACATCTCACCCAGGCCAGCAGCTTTATTCACATTTAAGGCTACTAACCCTGATGTCTAAATCTGTGCTGTCCAATTCCGTTGTGAAGACCAATGCAGAGCTTTGGTGTCCATGTCTTCCAGGTCCATGCATTGATTACCTCTATCCTTAATCAGCCCTACTCTTTCCCTAGTTATTCTCTTGGTATATACTTTTAAAAACACTTCAGGCTTTCCTTTTTTCTACCATTTCTACTTTTTTTATGCATTCTCTTCGTTTTCTTAAATTTCTTTTAATTTCCCTCTGCACCTTTCGTACTCTGCATTAAACTCTCAATATCTGCCAGAAGTTCCTCTTTTATTTCTTAGTCCTAACCTTCATGTCCCTTAACACCCAAGGTTCTCCAGTCCTAGTCCCGTACTTTGACTATATAGCAGCATACGTGCCCTGTACTCTTGCTATTTCCTCTTTGAACATTCTGACAGTTTTATCTGCAAGTAGTTAATCCCATTTCATCAGCGACAACAGGAACCTCTGAGGCTGTTGTACAGCCTCAACAAGGAGATAGAGTAGGTGAAGATCCCCACAGGATGCACAGGAATGCGTCCATACCCTTCACTACAGACTTCACTATCAATTTTTTCACCTCGTGGAAACACAATGGAGGTGTAGAATAATAATGTCCTGAGCTTTTTTTTATTTCACTGTGAGGCAGCAGTGCTAACCACTGAGCCACTGTGCCACCCTATTTACATAAACAATTGGTTCGGTTATAAGATGTGTTTCTTCAACACGATTTGGCTTTAACATGATCAAAGAATTTAGACCTTTATTCATATCTCATGAACTTTCCTTACTTGTATTGGCTATAATACGATTCCGGCCCCATTAGTTAAAATTGCAATGCTGTTGTGCTATTTCTTATAATGCAAGGTTGCACAAAAACAGAACTATCGCACTATATCAGAACCAATTATATTTGAGGCATTGGGGGGGTCCAATAACTGAACGGATCCCCATTTACCTTCAGCAGAAAGACTTCAGACGGGGGTCTTTCTCCACAGCACCTTGGCGGCAGCTGCCCCAAACTTAGTGCTGAGGCACGCACTGTAGTCCTGGACCTTGGAATTTGCAGTTTGCAACACAGTTGGGGTCAATTCCTTGTTCTGGAAGACCAAAGTTTGGGCACACCAAATAGCACCTTTCACCAAGTTGATGGTCCTCCAGGCACAGTTGATGTTTGTCACACTGCGCATCCTGGGGAACAAAGTATACAGCATAGAGTCTCGCCTCACAGAGCTGCTTGGGACAAACTTCAACAAAAAACCACTGCATTTTCGTCCAGAACTTCTTTTGCAAAGGAACATTTCAGATGGAAATGTATGACAGTCTCAACCCACCCCCCTCACCCCTCTCCGCAGACACGTTGTGGGCAGCATACAGTCGTGCAGGCTGACTAGCTGTACATAAAGGAGCTCACAAAATCTCCCTTTTCATCACCAGCCAAATGATGTCTTGGTGCTTGTTGGAAAGTTCTGGTGATGAGGCATTTTGCCAAATGACTGAGACTCTGCTCAGGGAGAGATAATGACTTGTCCAGTCTCTCCCGCATGCTGTTGTCCAAGGCCTCCATGATAGAGGACAGGAAAGATTGGGCAGCAATGCTGGTTTGTGAGCCTTGTATCCTACAGTCTGGCATACAAGGATTTGCTGATCCTCAGGATGTCAGACTGAGATAATGCTAATGAGCAATCTTCTTCCCTCAAAATGCTGATGACCGAGCTCTCCTCATGCATCTTCTAGAAGATGAAACATGAGTATGTCTCACCTGTTCCACAGTGCTGACTCGAGACCAGAAGATTATCTTGGAGGCATCTGAGGCAAAGAGCAAGGCTTGCTGGCTCTTCACCTCCTGGAGATCCTCCATGACATTGACCCTCATTGTCTGCAGCAGGAATAGGATCTGCATGCTATTCTATAACTTGGACAGTTTTGCTCGCCTCCCTCTCACCTTCTGAACACCTTTGACAATAAAGAACCTCTTCATGTTCCCTTTGATTGTTTCCCACCAGTCCACTGGAGACTCAAAGAGGGGCTTCATAGTTCTCTAACGTGTGTAATCCCTTTTGAGCCCCTCAATCTTTTAAGGGACAACATTTTAACTTCCACATTCCCTTGCCAGCATGTCGGTCATCCTGTATGTGACAATCAGCCAGCAGGAGGCAGTGGTCAGAGAAGAACACTGGCTTGACATCAGTGGAGCTGGCCGACAACATACGGGATGTAAACAGGAAATCAATGCTTCAGCAGACGGATTTGTCTGGCTACAACGAGGTGCTACTTCACTGCACTCTATCTGCAGGGGTACTGAAGATGTCGTGCAGCTTGGTGACTTCAACTGTTTCCATCAGGAATTTGGATGTGGAGTCCAGTTCATACCAGCACCTCCAGATTGTTCAACCACATCAATGATGCATTTGAAGTTTCCATCCAGTGACCGGTCTGGATGTTGCCATGAGCAGTGGGAGCTGCTGCAGGACAGGCAGCCATTCACTCAGTTCCAATGTGTATATGTTAATTAATCTCAGAGGAATATTTCGGTGTGTAACGTCTGCTATAAGGATACACCCCACCCTCCATCTCCTTAACCTTGGGTAATGGTTAAATTGTCTTCTCGCAGCAGAATACACAGGCCAGAAGAATGACTATCGTTTTCCCCAACCAAATTGAAAGCCAATGGGCCAATAGGCTCAACCATCTCCTATAGTTGCAGAGATATGGTATAGCACAGTCCTGCAGAAACAGGAGGTCTGGTTTGACGTTGGCCAGGTAAGCCAATGTGGAAACACATCACATAATAGATTTAATGCTGCACACCTTAATACTTGCGATTTTAATACCTACTTTAAAGGTTTATTGAATTACCCAATGTCCATTCATCCACAGTCTCGTCACTGGGGACTCCCTGCATCCCCAGAGTGCGGGCACGCTTCTGGATACTCTCCGCCAGTCTGGTGTAGCACAGTGGTTAGTAGTGCTACCACACAGAGTTCAATTCCAGTCTTGGGCGACTGTGTGTGGAGTTTACACATTCTCCCCACGTCTGCGTGGGTTTCCTCCAGGTGCTCTGGTTTCCTCCCACAGTCCAAAGATATTAGATCAGGTGAATTAGCTATACTAAATTAGTGTTAGGTGCATTAGTCAGACGAAGATGGTCTGGATGGGTTACTCTTCAGAGGATCGGTGTGAACTTGCTGGGCTGAAGGGCTTGTTTCCACACTGTAGGGAATCTAATCTAATCTCCACAGTGATGTAGCTGTCCCGTTCCTCTTTGGAGGGATTACCCTGCTCTGGTGTCGAATGGGTGAGAACAAAGCCAGCAGGGTTTAGTTCGGAATCTGACACAGGGACTACCAGAGCTCCCAGTTGTCTACAGCTATGGTGCAGTGGGTGCGCCTTGGTTCCCAGAAACAGTGCTAAATCAATAAATGAAAGAAAGGGAGGAGCTCACGAAAATCACAATCACTAGAGAAAGGGTAACACAGTCCACTTTTTTATTGTTTTGTTTCTTTTTGTTCCCTTTTCTTGTCTTTTATTCCCCCATTTTTACTTACTTCTTGTTGACAAGCTCTGTTGCAGCAACAGCATCAATAGCGGTAAGTGAAACGAGCACAGACTACAGTAGGCCAACACAGACGTGAGTAGGCCCAGAAGTAAACACTCGATGGCAGCAGGTTCCTAATGGTTTCTGCATCGACGGGCAGCAACTGCATCCAGTGCAGATTATGCAGGCAGCTACAGAGGAGAGTTTGGTCCTAGTATGAGATCCGGTGGCATTAGCAGCAGCTGTATCGGCGGTGTGGGCCCTAAGTGGACTCATGGCAGCAGAGTAGAGTATGAGCCACTGGCATCTGCATTAGTGAGGTCCAGAGGATTCATTGTGGCAAGGGTATCAGTGAAGCTACAATGGCACCTAAGAGTGGCAATTTTCATTCCAGCAGTGGCAATGCTGCAAAGGGGAATTGTGCTGGCCAGCAGATCCATGGCAGAGCATTTAACAAGAAAAACTAAGGTTGAACACTATTTCATTATTTCTTCACTTTTCTGCCTTTACATTCTATGTTTTGGTGTATTTTTCTGTGTTTTAAGATGGCACCAGAGAGTGACAACACTATAAGATCTTCAGAATGATTTCTAGAGGTTTATAAAAGCACGAGTGGCATGGATCGAGTGAATAGACAAGGTCTTTTCCTTTTTGAGGTGGTGGGGGGGGGGGGGGGGGAGGACATGGTCCAAAACTGGAGGGCATAGGTTTATGGTTAGCAAAGAAACACTTAAGGGACCTATGGGGTTGCTTTTTCATGCAGAGGGTGGTGCACGTATGGAACAAGCTGCCACAGGAAGTGGTGGAGACTGGTACTGTAATAACATTTAAAAGGCATCTGGATGGTATATACATTGGGAGGATTCAGACAGATATGGACCAAATATGAGCAAATGGGACTAAATTAATTTAGGTTATCTGATTGGCATGGACGAGTTAAACCAAAAGGTCTGTTTCCGTGCTGTACATCTCTATGGCCCTATAAAGAGAGAAATTAGAACAGGAAGATCAGCAAGGCGGCATTTGTGCGGAGCCAAGAAAATGGGGGAAATACTAAATGAATATTTTGCATCAGTATTTACTGTGGAAAAGGATATGGAAGATATAGACCGTAGGGAAATAGATGGTGACATCTTGCAAAATGTCCAGATTACAGAGGAAGTGCTGGATGTCTTGAAACGGTTAAACGTGGATAAATCCCCAGGACCTGATCAGGTGTACCCAAGAACTCTGTGGGAAGCTAGAGAAGTGATTGCTGGGCCTCTTGCTGAGATATTTGTATCATCGATAGTCACAGGTGAGATGCCGAAAGACTGGAGGTTGGCAAATGTGGTGCCACTGTTTAAGAAGGGCGGTAAGGACAAGCCAGGGA
>NC_057726.1:61077619-61110070 GCF_004010195.1 Chiloscyllium plagiosum
GTGGACAGTGAAGAGGGTTACCTCAGATTACAACAGGATCTGGACCAGATGGGCCAATGGGCTGAGAAGTGGCAGATGGAGTTTAATTCAGATAAATGCGAGGTGCTGCATTTTGGGAAAGCAAATCTTACCATTAAGCGTATAAGTCCTGCTAAGGTCCTAGGGAGTGTTGCTGAACAAAGAGACCTTGGAGTGCAGGTTCATAGCTCCTTGAAAGTAGAGTCACAGGTAGATAGGATAGTGAAGAAGGCATTTGGTATGTTTTCCTTTATTGGTCAGAGTATGGAGTACAGGAGTTGGGAGGTCATGTTGCGGCTGTACAGGACATTGGTTAGGCCACTGTTGGAATATTGCATGCAATTCCCCTAGTCTCCTTCCTATTGGAAAGATGTTGTGAAACTTGAAAGGGTTCAGAAAAGATTTACAAGGATGTTGCCACGGTTGGAAGATCTGAGCTACAGGGAGAGGCTGAACAGGCTGGGGCTGTTTTCCCTGGAGCGGAGACTGAGGGGTGGTCTTATAGAGGTTTACAAAATTATGAGGGGCATGAATAGGATAAATAGGCAAAGTCTTTTCCCTGGGGTCGGGGAGTCCAGAACTAGAGGGCATAGGTTTAGGGTGAGATATTAAAGAGACCTAAGGGGCAACTTTTTCATGCAGAGGGTGGTACATGTATGGAATGAGCTGCCAGAGGATGTGGTGGAGGCTGATACAATGGCAAAATTTAAGAGGCATTTGGATGGGTATACGAACAGGATGGGTTTGGAGGGATATGGGTCGGGTGCTGGCAGGTGGGACTAGATTGGGTTGGGATATCTGGTTGGCATGGATGGGTTGGACCGAAGGGTCTGTTTCCATGCTGTACATCTCTATGACTCTAAACTGTTTATTGGTTGTAAAGACTCTGATTTCTCATCTTTTTTAAGTTAATGGAGAGAAAATTGGCCAGACTCTGTTGAGGCATGTAATCCTCCATTCTGGTTTTCCTATGCAAAATCACATTATTCAATATACATAGGTACAGTAGCTAGAAAGTCAGTCCACTGGAGTTAGAATCTAAACTAATGGATAACTTATTTAATTGTAATCTTACTGATCTTTGACTCTGTTTTTTGATAAATTCTAACATTTGGATTTGACAGAAGCACATTCATTTCAACTGAATGCATCTCCTGGACCCACTTTCTCATTGCAAATAAGGTAGAAAGCTTTCTAGTCACAAAGCCAAATAATAATAAAGACTATTGAAATATTTAAAGCAGAAACAGTTCATAATCATAGGTATAATACGTACGTGATCAAATTTTCCAAAACAATATGTGCATGAGTCAATATCTGAGTAAGAATAAGAAAAATAATATAAATACATTAATAACAGTTCGACTTTAATTAATTCTATTGCATCTGTCTAATAAAAGATATGGTATGTGCATTTAGTCCTGTCCAATATGTCCTCCCTGAACAGATTTATAACATTTAACTCTTATTTAAACGTAAGTTAGCTCAGGAGCATTTTCCCAATAAATTTAGGCTGCTGAGTTCAAGCTACTCAATCCCACAAAATGTTTTTCTTGCATCTGTAGGATTAAGACAACTATCTCACAATAGAAGATGCTGCCAAAGAATGTTACATTCCTCCAAATGGACTCCTTAATTTTGATAAGCCTTAGCTATGCTATAAACATTGCAGATATTTATAGGGTCTAGAATTTCTCTCCAGAATATATTTATTACTTTTGGCGTATACAAGAGTTATGAAGAAGTGTCATACAAGACTCAAAATGTTAACTCAGCTTCTCTCTCCTGATGCTGCAAGACTTGCTGAGTTTCTCCAGCACTTTGTTTTCATAGAATCGCTACAGTGTGGAAGTAGGACATTTGGCCCATGGAGTCCAGCCCTTCAAAGGGCTTTCAACCGGACCCCCACCCCCCGCAAATAACC
This sequence comes from Chiloscyllium plagiosum, assembly GCF_004010195.1. Classification (NCBI taxonomy): domain Eukaryota; kingdom Metazoa; phylum Chordata; class Chondrichthyes; order Orectolobiformes; family Hemiscylliidae; genus Chiloscyllium; species Chiloscyllium plagiosum. Next base: position 61,079,562 of record NC_057726.1, read on the forward strand.
CTGCAATTCCCACAGCTAATCAATGGGCAATTTATCACAGCCAATCCACACACACACACACAGTCATGAGAGTATAGAACGGATGCCAGGCCCCTGGCGCTGAGGCAGCAGTGCTAACACTGAACCACTGTGCCTGTCTTCATTTCAGATTTCTAGCATCCACAATATATTGATTTTGAGAGTTGAGGCTTGTTTTTGTTTTAACAGCAAAAACTTAAATGAGATGATTTACTAACTTTACAATTTTAGTGTGTTGCTTGATAATCTCGGTCAATAAGTTAATAAGTAAACTGCTATGCCAAAAACCACTAAAAAAACAAATCTAACAGAATCCAGTTTGATGTCCTTCGTAATTATTCAAGAATACTGACTATTTAAAAATATTCAAAATTAGTACATCAACATTTAAAACAAGTTTTACCTTAAATCACTGATTTATTTAAATATCTTCTTCCAGTAAGCATTACCTGAGGGTTCCTAATACTTCTAAATTTCAGTGAAGGGATCTTATTTTTATATTGTTCAGATACCCCTTGCTTTGAAAATGTGGGTGCTAACCCTCTATATAGGTTTCTCCTACATTCATGTAGTCCTACATCATTAAACATTATTCCTTAATTATTTGGTGAAAATTCCAGAATGAACTTCTGAGCTTTTATTTAGTCAATTTGTTTGTGATGCCTTTAGCTCTTTTACTGAAATTTCTTTCATCTTATTTCTTTATTTATTCTTTCAATATTAAAAGAATCCTAAAATAAGATCTGTTAAGATGTTTCATTTCTCTATTTTATGAGTGCCACTTGAACTTGCATCCAATCTTATTTATGTGATAAGGATCTTCACTATCTTTTTACAAGTTGACACACCTGGTTTTAACCATTGCAAGATCTCTCCTGTACTTAACATTTTATTTTCACATGGGTATGGTGGAGTCGTGTCTCTTTTCAGCCCCTTTTTTCAGTGATTAACATATTGTCTGTACTAAGTACTGTTCTACTAAATTCAGTCACAGAAAGTGCATATTGTCTCCACATCTCCTTTAGATGTATGTAAATTTCAAAGTGGAACTTGCTGGCTTCTCCTGCTAGTTGTGAAGGAGCCTTTAAATGGTGAACTCCTTGCATACAAATCTCATCTTCAAATAATTTTAATATCTGCGTGTGTGCTCCCTACCTAATTAGTTCCACTTACCTCTCAATCAAAGCTACATTTTTAAGCCAGATTGTATTTATTGCAGTATATTCATTTTGTTTCAAATGCATTCAGACAAAACCTGTAGTTTTGTCCTTTTTTGTTGCAGCTGTTATTTGTTGGCATCCAGTCTTCTGATTTATTCTTCAAACTGCACTTCAATGGCACAAGTCAGGAGCGTGATGGAATACTCCCTAACTGCCTGGACGATGCAACTCCAACAACACCCAAGAAGCTTGATACCATCCCGGACAAAGCAGTTCACTGATTGGCATCACATCCACAAGCATCCACTCCTTGTCATATCCACATGACCTGTCTCAGTCTTGAATATGCTAATCAACTAAACCTCAAAGGCCCTCTGCAGTAAAGAACTCCACAGATTTATTACAGAAAAAAAAATCCTCATGGGTGACCCCTTGCATGAAGATTATACATTCTGGTCTTGGTCTCTCCACAAGGTAAAACAATCTTTCAGCATCTACCCTGTCAAGGCCCCTAAGAATATTGTATGTTTCAATTAAGTCACCTCTCATTCTTCGAAACCGAAATTAGTAGAAGCCTAATTATTCAACCTGTCCTCCATACCTGGGATCAATGAGTGAACCTTCTCTGAACTGTTTCTAATACCAATATATTTTGTTAGATATGGGGAACAAAGATGATCAGTTTTCCACTTAAGATTGGATTAGTCCCTTGTATAGGTTTTCAGCAAGAGCATCCTTATTTTTATAAATTATTCCCTTTGAAATAAAGGCTAATTTGCCTATTATTCAATGCTTTTTGTAATTGATATAAATGATTGGACAGGAGAAAGTGAGAACAGTAGATGCTGGAGTTTAGGGTCGAGAGTGTGGTGCTGGAAAAGTACACCAGGTCAGGCAACATCACAGGAGTAGGAGAATCGATGTTTCGGGCAGAAGCCCTTCATCAGGATCGATTCTCCTGCTCCTTGGATGCTGCCTGACCTGCTGTGCTTTTCCAGTACCATACTTTCGCTAAATGATTTGTATATCAATATATGAGGTATGGCCACTAAGTTTGCAGATGACACCAAAGTTGGTGGTGTAGTGGACATAAAGAGGAGTGCAGATGGGAGTTTAATTTAGATAAATGTGAAGTGTTGCATTTTGGTAGGGAGAATTGGGCAGGACTTGTACACTTAATCGCAGAGTCTTGGAGAGTGTTGCCTGACAAAGAGGCTTGGGGTGCAGGTTCATAATTCCTCGAAGGTGGAGTCACGGTAGACAGGATAGTGAAGGTGGTGTTTGGTATGCTTGCCTTTATTGGTCAGCGCATGGAGTATAGAAGTTAGGAAGTCTTGTTGTAGCTGTACAACACATTGGAATACTGCGTTCAATTCTGGTCTCCCTGCTACAGTAGAGATGTTTCTAATCTTGAAAGGGTGCAGAAACGATTTACAAAGGGTTTGAGCTATAGGGAGAGACCAAATAGGCTGGGGCTATTTTTCTTGAAGCAACGCAGGCAGAGGTTTATAAGGTCATGAGCAGAATGGATAGGGTGAATAGACAAGGTCTTTTCCCAGCAAAAAGGAGTCCAAAACTAGAGGGCATAGGTTTAAGGTGAGAGTAGAAAGGTATAGGAGGTATCGTAAGGGGCAATTTTTTTCCACAGAGTGGTGCATGTATGGAACGAGCTGCCAGAGGAAATGGTGGAGGCTAGTACAATTCCAACATTTAAAAGGCATCTGATTGGGTATAAGAATAGGAAGCTTTGAGAGGGATATAGACCAAATGCTGGCAAATGGGATTAGATTAATTTAGGGTATCTGGTCAGCATGGATAAGTTGGACTGAAGGGTCTGTTTCCATGCTTACAACTCTAACTGAACCAGTATGGAAGTTTTCTGTGATTTATGAAAAGTGACCCCTAAATACTTCTGTAATGGAGCTTTCTGCAGTTTTTGTGTTTAAATAATAAGAAGCCTGGTCTCCACACATCTGTGCAGGCCTAATGGCATGCATTTGTAACTAAATGATCACCTTTTATACATTTTAAAATGTTAATGGCACACAGTAATTGCCTGGGGCAGCCATGACTGAATCCATTCTCTGCACCCAACCCCCTTAACATTTTCTTTCCCAGTTTTGAATGTAGTCCTTGTGCCCCATTAAACATAAATGCCACTTTAACAATCTCTTAATGAGTTCTCCAAACAAATGGGGATTCTGGCAGGTTCACAGTCCTACCCTCCCCTAAAGATGAAATCAATACTGGAAAGCCTGCAATCTGGCCCAGTGTCAATATTTTTCAGGCCTGGTGAGTCTCTATTACATCCCTGACAGAAACAAAGGCCAGTCCAAGGATTCTGAAAAGGGATGTAGATGGGTTCAGTCAGTAGGCAACAATGGAGCAGGTTGGGGCAAAATGTGAAGAAATACAAGATTATTTACTTTGGTAGGAACAATAGAAGAACAAAACCTTCTCAATCTCTCAACATCCAAAATATTGACGTTCAGATTGTAAAGAATGATACCACTACTGTACCTTCGCCAATATGCTTCACTGAAATATATTTTCAAAAGACTTGTTTGGCTAAATGATCAAGTAGAAAATGGTGCTGAGTGGTAAAGTATTGGAGGTCTGACTGTGGATATCAACCAAATTTTCTACTTCAGTGTCTCAAAATGGCACTTCAATCCACAAAATGACTTTCAGGATGTAGAACATGGATTTAAGAAATCAGAGGTAAAAAATGAAATTTGTCCACATTTTTCTTAAATTCACACACAAAGTAGTGGTTAAAAAAAATCCAGCACACTAATTAATTGGCTGGTGCAGTTAAAATGGTGCTGTGTGAGATAATCAGAAAAAAAGAAAAAGAAAAAGAAAAAAAAAAATCGGCTGTCTGTGGTACTCCATGATATAAGCACTGCTGACCTAGGGATGTCATGTTGACAAAAGAAAGTGTAGTTAAGTTTTAGATGAATTTACTAAAAAAAAAATCTAGAATTAAGAATCTATTGATGACTGTGAAACTATTGTAAATTGTCTGGAAAACACCATCAGGCTCACTAATTTCCTTCAGGGAAGGAAATCTGTCATCCTCACACGGTCTGGCCTATATGTTACTTCAGACCCACAGGAATGCAGTCGACTTTCAACTGCCCTCTGAAATGGCCTAGCAAGCCTCTTCAGTTCAATGCAGCCAGAATGAGCAATAAATGCTGGCAAACCAGCAATGTCCACATCACATGAGTGAATACAAAAAAAAAGTCCCAAAATGTTCTCACAACAGACAAGGGAAGATTCATATCCTCAGCATCATTGTTAAATCTTCTCTTCATCCTTTCAAGATCTTGACATCCTTCTACAAAATAAGGAATCCAGAGTTGAACAGAATACTAACAAAAAAAGTACAGCACAGGAACAGGCCTTTCGGCCATCCAAGCCTGTGCCGATCCAGAGCCTCTACCTAAATCTGTTACATATTTTCTAAGGCCGGTGCTCCCTGCCCATTCATGTATCTGTCTAGATACATCTTAAATGAGACTATCATGCCTGCCTCTACCACTGCTGCTGGCAACGTGTTCCAGGCACCCACCAGTCTCTGCATAAAGAACTTTTCACGCATAGCTCTCTTAAAACTTCTGCTCTCACCTTGAACTCGTGACCCCTAGTAACTGAGTCCCCCACTCTGAAAAAGCTTCTTGCTATCCACCCTGTCTACACCATTCATGATTTTGTAGACCTCAATCAGGTTTCCCACCACACCCCGAAACTCCATCTTTCTAATGAAAATAATCCTAACCTACTCTAGTTCTCTTCACAGCTGGCGCCCTCCATACCAGGCAACATCCCAATGACCCTCCTCTGCACCCTCTCCAAAACATCCACAGCATTTTGGTAATGTGGCAACCAGAATTGTACGCAGTATTCCAAATGTGGCTGAACCAAAGTCCTATACAACTGTAACATGACCTACCAACTCTTGTACTCAATACCCCAACTGATGAAGGAAAGCATGCCATATACCTTCGTGACCACTCTATTGACCTGCGTTGTCACTTTCAGGGATCTCAACACCCAGATCTCGCTGTACATCAATTTTCCCCAGGACTTTTCCATTTACCATATTTGTTTGCTCTAGGATTGGATCTTCCAACATACATCACCTCTCAATTGCCTGGATTGAACTCCATCTGTCATTTCTCTGGCCAACTCTCCAATCTATATTCTGCTGCATTTTCTGGCAGTCCCTTTCAATATCTGCTATTTGACCAATCTTAGTGTCATCTGAAAACTTGCAAATCAGACCCCCTATACCTTCTTCCACGTCTTTTATGTGAATCACAAATAACGGTGGCACAGAGGTTAGCACTGCTGCCCTCACAGCGCCAGAGACCCAGGTTCGATTCCCGCCTCAGGCAACTGACTGTGGAGTTTGCACGGGTTTCCTCCGGGTGCTCCGGTTTCCTCCCACAGTCCAAAAATGTGCAGGGTTAGGTGATGTGGCCATGCTAAATTGCCCGTAGTGTTAGGTGAAGGGGTAAACGTAGGGGAATGGGTCTGGGTGGGCTGCGCTTCGGCGGGTTGGTGTGGACTTGTTGGGCCAAAGGGCCGGTTTCCACACTAAGTAATCTATTCTAATCTAATAAACAGTGGTCCCAACATGGATCCCTGTAGAACACCACAGGTCACAGTTTTCCAGTTTAAGAAACTCACTTTCACTACTACCGTCTCCTGCTGCTCAGCCAGTTCGCTGTCCATCTAGCTAGTACACACTGGACCACATGAGACTTCACTTTTTTCATCAGTCTACCATGGGGAACCTTATCAAATGTTTTACTGAAATCCATATACGACATCTACAGCCCTTCCCTCAATCAACATTGTCATTTGCTCAAAGAGTTCTATTAAATTGGGGAGGCATGACCTTCCTTGCACAAAACCATATTGCCAATCACTTAAGCTCATTTTCTTCCAAATGTAAATAGATCCTATCCCTCAGTATCTTCTCCAACAGCTTCCCTACCACTGACATCAGGCTCACCGGTCTATAATTACTTGGATTATCCCTGCTATACATCTTAAACAACAGGACAACATTAGCAATTCTCCAGACCTCCGGGACCTCACCTATGTTCACAGGTGCTGTAGAGATCTGTTAAGGCCACAGCTATTTCCTCTCTTGCTTCCCTCAGTAACCTGGGATAGATCCCATCTGGACCTGGGGACTTGTCCACCTTAATGCCTTTTAGAATACCTAACATTTCCTCCCTCCTTATGCCAACTTGACCTAGAGTAATCAAACATCCATCCCTAACCTCAACATCTGTCATGTCCCTCTCCTCGGTGAATACTGATGCAAAGTACTGATCAAGAATCTAACCCTTTTTTTCCTGACTCCATGCATAACTTTCCTCCTTTGTCCTTGAGTGGGCTAAACTTTTCTCTAGTTATCCTATTACAACTCCCCCACTCGTTTTACATCCCCTATCACACCTAAAATATCTAAATTCAGGGACATTCAGCTGCCAGCCCTGTCCCTCTTTCAGCCAAGGCTCTGAAATCGCAATAATGTCATAGTTCCAAGTACTAACCAAAGCTTTAAGTCCATCTCCTTTGTCTATTATACATCTCACATTGAAACACATCCCCTGCTCTTTTCAGCAGCGTTTCCCTGCCTGTTCATAGTCATGTTTGCCTTGGTTTCTACCTTTCTCTCGATTTCCGTATCTACTGTCTTATTCCTCTGGTCCCAATCCCTCTGCCACACTAGTTCAAACCGTCCCCAATCAACCATTCTACCAAGTACCCCCAAAGGACATTAGTCCCAGTCCTGCCCAGGTGTCACTCGAGCAGAGTGCTATTTGATGCTATTATTATTATGTATGCCTCTATATATAAATTCAAGAATCCTGTACACAGTAATATCGATAAAAACCTTACAGAATATAGAGATTGAACTTCTATTGATATCCACGTATTATGCATTGCACAAGTTTTACATAATTTGCAGAAAAATATATTGGTTCAACTTTAAGTAAATTTTCCATCATGGGCCAAACATTTCATGCTTTAGGTATTCTGTGTTTGGAAGTCAAGGTGGTGAAATATTCCGTTCTTTACACACATAAACCAGTGTGTTACGGTGTTCCTCAGAGAGAGAGTGATATGACATGAGGTTTCAAAAACACCATGCTAGAAAAACTCAGTAGTTTACATAAGTCACTAAAATCAATACAAATGTTAATTTAAAAAAAATAAAAAGTATCACCACAAAGTATTAGTAAGATCACTAAGTGTAGAAACACTGCTAAAAGCATAAAAAAATGGATATGATCCATGTGACTACCCTAAAGGAGCCTTCCACATCCAAAGATTTACCTGCACATCCACCAATATCACTTATTATATCCGTTGCTCCCGATGCAGTCTTCTCTACACTGGGGAGACTGGATGCCTCCTAGCAGAGCGCTTTAGGGAACATCTCCGGGACACCCACACCAATCAACCACACCGCCCTGTGGCCCAACATTTCAACTCCCCCTCCCACTCTGCCGAGGACACGGAGGTCCTGGGCCTCCTTCACTGCCACTCCCTCACCACCAGACGTCTGGAGGAAGAACGCCTCATCTTCCTCCCCACCCTCACCCTCCTCTCACTTATCGCTCCACCCTTCAGGCTCTCTGCCTGTATTCCTGATGAAGGGCTTTTGCCCGAAACGTCGATTTTACTACTCCTCGGATGTTGCCTGAACTGCTGTGCTTTTCCAGCCCCACTAATCCAGAACCATTAAATTCAGTTGGAGAATATTAACAAGTTATAGAGTCATACAGCATTTAAAACAGAAGTGTCCCTTTTTTGGATAGGAGAATGATACCTACCAACACAACCACAGCCCAGTTCAGCATCCCACGATAGTTGAAAAATCCACTGGAGGAGCTAAGTAAGGATTCTCGATTTTTATGGCAACTAGAAGAAGAAAAAAATTCAAGAAATCATTCAACTCAAATGGTATGAAATAGCAGTATCTTCATGCACTATCTTCCCGTGGTGTCAAATGTGATGATCAGTAAATTCCACGTGTCACCATATTTCCTTCAATATAAACATCATTACACATAAGGGCAAAACAGGCAGTTATTACGTATGCAAATTTCAGAACAGGGAGGAGTAGACTCAGTCAAAAGCTAACTATTGTGGCACTCGGGGTACTCTACAAACATTGCACCAAACTTTAAAAAAAAAAATTAACCACTCCTTTCGGAAACATCATATCCATGTTGCTATTGTCCTTTTATTCCACAAGCTATGAATCTACGTGCAGAATGCAGCATTGTATCAAATTTTTTTTGAAGTCCATGTAACTCTAGCAAGTTAGAAATACAATTATCCCTCAATGCTGGTTTCCCTTAATTAACATGTATTTGTCCATGAGACTTAATTTTGTTCTAAACTAGGCAAGATATGAAGCTATTGACTGAATAATGAAAACATTCATGAGAATGTCTTCATCGCTGGAACCAGACTGGTGAAGTTGGGACAGTTTTCCTTAGAAATTACTAATAGAATATTTGAAATGTGACTATTTGCGGAATGATCAAGAATAATGGAATGGATATAAAGCAGTTAGCAAACGAGGAATAACTTTTCTACAACAGGCAGTTAAAATTTAACAACAATATTGCAGAGGCAAGTTAAATCATAATATTCAAAAGGAAATATTACTGTTATTAGAAAGGGATGAATGTACTTCCCCAAGGCAAACCAATATAATTGATGATTGGTCTAAATGGAAAGGTAGTGGCCTAATGGCATTAGGTGAATTTCTCATTCAGACAACGGACAGCACAGACATAATGGGTGCAATGGCTTTGTTCTGCACTGCAATAATTTCTTGTTTCATTCACCGTTGTTAGCGAGGGCGAACAAAGATTTTAACATGCTGGTTATTGTACTGGGGTAAAAACAACTGTTAACTAATACATTCAATGAGACATTGAGAGCTCAGATCAGAGTTTATTCCATAACAGGAATATAAATGCAAGTTTAGTTTTGTTGTTGATGGTGATCACAAGGTTTGGAAATGGTCAGAATTTGGAGACATTGTACACTAAACCTGGATTAGTTGACCACTAAGGCATGACACAGCTGGACAGTGCAATAACACTTTTTAAAAGTTCCTGAGCACATGTACCAGGACTAACATGGACAAATAATATTTTAATTTGAATAGCCCACTGGGAAAAAAAAACCCTACAAATTTGGGTTAAAAATTGCAGAAAAACAAACTATTAAATATTTTACTTGTGATTTTTGTTCCAGTTGCTATAATTGAACAGCTGTATGGTTATAATGAGATATTGACATTCAGGGGAACTTACAGCACAGGAGATCATTTTCGCACTCTCTATATGCTGGATCTTTATTATACTTAGGTGTTATGCTTAGTCTCATATCAGTCCTTTTTGTTATAACCCTGTAAATATCATATTCTCAAGTACTTGTCTCAAATACTTTGAAATGCCCTTCCACCACATCTTTACTTAGCATTCCAGATCCTAATTGAGTGAATTGGGTACAATTTAAAAATAACAGAAAACATGAAGGCATTGTGAAGTGTGTCAGGAGAACTTAAGTAGAACAGACTTCAAGAGGACAGTCTGGTGAATAGTGGACAAGTGGAAGATAGAATTTAATGGAGGAAAGTGTTAAATCTATTTTGTAGGAAGAACAAGGACAGGCAATGTAAAAACAATATAATTCTAAAGGAGGTGTAGCATATAGAGACCAAGAAAAAATATTTATCATAGTTGTGGGTGTGTTCGCCGAGCTGGGAAGTTGACTTGCTGAGGTTTCATCCAGTCTAGGTGACATCTTCAGTGCTTCGGAGCCTCCTGTGAAGCGCTGCTGTACTGTGCCTTCTGAAATTTCTTTGGTTCCATTCCTGCTGCTTCCAGTTGCCAGTTCTGGTTGTTCATTGTAGAGTCAGTAAATTGGGTCATGGTCTATGTGTTTGATGGTGGAGTCTGTGTAATGAGTGCCATGCTTCTAGAAATTCTCTGGCTGCCCTCTGTTTAGCTTGTCCTATGATCGTTGTGTTGTCCCAGTCGAATTTGTGGTCCATGTCATCTGTGTGTATGGCCTCTAGGAGCAGCTGGTTGTGGCATTTAGTGGCTAGTGACAGCAACGACCCGAACACACAAGAGAAGATGCATTAGGAACCTATCGAAAAGGACTACAACACAGTGCATCACTCTCGACCTGCGAAGAGAAGAGGAGCAGCTCCACAGAGTCTTCAAGATGATATGAAACGTCTGCAAATCAACTTCCCAGCTCTGCGAACATACTTACAACTAGGACAACCGGCACCTGAGCTACAAATCTTCCCCCCTCAGTTCCTAAATTCCAGTTCATTGCCATCCTCATGACCTGTCCTACCTGTCAATCTCCCTTCCCACTCTCCCCCTAACCTATCACCTTCATCCCCACCCCCATCCACCCATTGTACTCTTTGCTATCTTCTCCCCAGCCCCACCCCCTTCACCCATTTACCTCTCCACCCTGGAGGTTCCCTGACCTGCTGTGCATTTCCAGCACCACTCTAATCTACAAATCTTTACGCAAACCTTGAATATATGTTTATGCATCACTGAAGATGGCAGTTAGTAAAGGTCACAGTATCCTGGATTCCTAAAGATGTAGAGTACAAAAAACGATTAAGTTATGACAAACCTTCATAAAACATTTGGGCAGAATAACTGAACCATTCTAACAACCAAATTTTAGGAAGGACGCAGAAGCATCAGAAGTGGATGCAGAAAGGATTCACAAGAATGGTTCCAGGTATGAGAAATTTTGTCACGTGGATTTTATCCTCAGAAAATTAAAGAGTTCAAGAGAGGTGTTCAAAATCATGAGGAGTCTGGGCAGGTTAAATAGAATAAAACTGTTCTCACTGACAGAAGGTCAGAGAATCAGCGAAAACCAAATTTCATGCCATTGGCAAAAGTGGTAAGGGTTGCGTGGGAATGTTTGGATGTAGAGAGCGGTGGAGATTTGGATTACGCTACATGGCAATATTGTGGAGACAGATTCAATTGAAATAATCAGAAGACGGGGGGACTGTGGAATTGGGTGAACTACTCTTGCAGAGCCCACAGACAGAAAAGTCTCCTCCTGCTTTAACTATCCCATGAATTCTCCAACTGGACTGAATGGACGCGATGGTCATGCACATGCGCAGCAGACAGAATTACCCAGGTGTGACCTTGTCCTCGAACACTCACCACATTTTCCGGCGCATCTCCTCCACCAGGTCCTCGTAGAACTTGGACCGCTCCATGGTCCGAGACCTGACGTGTATGTTAGAAAATCGAGGAGTACTCTTCCTTCTCAACTTTGGTGAGGTGTCACGAACCTCCGCGTGACTCGCCATTCTTATGTTGCCCTGCTCCGACCCTCACTGGGTCCGTCCTCTGCCTTTGACCTCCACCTTACTCCTTCCGCCAAGCGCCGCCCGAACCTCGGTCGCGCGCCCTTTCCCTCTTCAAAATCTAACCGCCCACCTGCCACGCGCTGGATCTGGGAGGCACGTGAGTTCGCCGACAATCGCTGTACCTGCTTCTGCATTTTATCAAAAATATATACGTGCGTTATGTTAATGATGACGGCGGTCTATTAATAGTTGCCACTGATTTTTGTTTTGCGGACGCTTAAGTTTATCGTGCCTTCCGCTGGTGTGTTTGACAAAGATTACGATTTTACTGCTCGTAAATCAATATCTGCTCGCTCGTTACGTAGTTGCGAGAGGAGTCTGCGTTTGGTCGCTGCTGCCTAGCGGGCTGGGCGGGAGATTTGAACTGAGCCCGTTTCCGGCGGCTCGAGCCTATCGCCCCTCCTCTTACCTAACAAGCTAGTTAGGCGGCCTTCTTAATGCCGCGCGCCGAGTCCTATTTGCCGGTACCTCCGGGAGGCCTGGAGGAAAATTTCTTCAGCTTGGATGATATCCTGATGACACAAGAGAAGGTTCCATGTCGGACTGTGATGTTGCTGCCGCGACTGGGCTTTCTAGACAAGAGCAGTGAGGCCGATCTCATCCCCGAGGTAAGGGAGCGGGCTGGCCGCCGTCAAGTGGGAAGGTGAAGGGGTCGTTTCGCTGCTTCCGGGGCCTGTCAATTAAAAACTAAAGGATAGTGGCGATGTGATAGAAATGTGGTTCTCTAATTAAAACAAGTATGGAACAGAAATGGCTTTGTTGTACCCGAGTAAGTGGGCTCTGACTCTAATTTTGTATAATTCAACCAGTAAAATGTTTATAGTCATTGCTCTTTGGCAAACAAAAAAACCTAAAATATTAAGAAATCCTTTCTTCCCTCGAAGCAAGACAATGAAAATTGGCCTGTACATCTCGTAATAGGTGTTTTCGATTTCTAACTGGTCAGAGCTCTTTCTCCAAAGTTATATTGCATCGGAAATACCTCCAAGCAGATCCGCAGATTTTCGTTCTCTCTGCGTCTAGAAGCCTACTTCTATCTTTGGTTTGTGAAGTTAATGAATGAAGCAAGTTTCTGGTTAGTTATTGTGTTTTTATTGCTAGTTCTGTGCAGAAAACTTCCCAAACGTCGGCGTGTCCAGCTACCATTAACTTAGTCAAAACGGGTGACCGAGCGTTTTCTTTTGTTCAGAGTCTTGTAATCCAGAACCACTGAGCTTATCCTGACTATTTCATAATACAGATGAATCTCGATTATCCGAATATAAATTAGCCAAAGAAGATCTCAATGTCCCGATTAAAAACATTACTTCAAAGAGATGTTTCCATAGTATTCACGTCTTTTGTTTATAATCATTAAAAATGAAATGCTGCCAAGAATAGTCATGGATATTGTTAGTGCACAGGTGCCATCTCCAAATAACTGACTGCCCATGTGTGCGCTCTCTTCACCCCCACCCACCGTTCTCCAGTATGGCTGCCCTCAAAATAGTGTGTGTACACACCTTTTTACTGCAACTTGTTGACAGGTTCCACCTTTTGCCCTGTACAGGACAATGTTCTGGGGTGGCTGGGACAGATGGAAGGGTGGGGGTGGATGGTGGGTGGGGATGGAAGGGGCCTTGCTGGAGTGGGTGGGTCAGGGGTGTTATTGGGAAGGTGGACTGGGGGTGGGGTGGATGGGGTTGTGGGTGGCATTGGGGGGGAAAACAGGGGGTGGTGTTGGACAGGGTAGTCTTGTGTGCGGTTTGCTGCTGCCAATTTCCTGAATGGGGAGCAGACTTAACAAGTGCTCACTATGTCAATCCCTTTGAACTGATTTGGGTGGATGGGGGGAGGCTTCAGCAATGCTGCAGGTCCCTTACAGATAAGTGTGTCTGCTCAGAAATAAACCATGAGATAGCGAGAAGGAGCAAGGCAGGCAGAGCGAGGGGAGCAGAAACTTCAGAACATTCCGAGCCCCAGAGGAGAGTCATTGAATCGATTAACTGAATGATCAATTATCCAAATGAAATAGTGTCCACTCGTTTGGATAATCCAGATTCTTCTGTATATGGAGCATGAGAACAGAGTATTGCTGACCATGCAGTATTCTTATCAATAATAAGAGCAGGCTGGGAAAGACTGAAGGAGGCATTGAGATTTTGAGAATAAAAACTGAAGATTAGTGTCTGTCAGATACACTGTCATTGCTCCATAAGTTGTGTTGGGAAAAACTTGGGCATAAACCAAACATTGGACAGAGTTGGGCTTCATAAAGGACGACTGGGTAAGTGGCACTTGGATGCGGAAGAATAAACTGTGACAGGAGATTTACTTTCTATAATAGTGGTGTAGTGTATTCTGAGAGGTATGGTGCTAGATAAGCACAACCGGTCAGGCAACATCTGAGAAGCGGGAGAATCGCCGTTCCAGGCAAAGGCTCTTCATTGGGCATGTTTCACATTGGAACAGTGGAACGTTCCTGAAGAAGGGTTTATGCCTGAAATGGCAATTCGGATGCTGCCTGACCTGCTGTGATTTTCCAGCACCATACTTTTTTTTCAACTATGATCTCTATCATCTGCAGCCTTCATTTTCTCCTTTATTCTCTGCGATCCGATTACATCTAGTGTATTAGGGCTGTGCATACACAGGAACATTAACTTTGGAATATGGATAAAATTTTTAAAAATTGCTTGCAAAAGAGGGTCAATTTGCTTTCAAGCTGCATCTTTCACGATAAATTCAGGAGTTAAAAAGTCTAGTTTATACTTGTCCACAGATTTTTCATGGGCTTTTGTTATGGAATCCTTGGTAATTGTGAATCTGAAATCACATGGTGCCCTCTACAGGGAGTCTGTCCCTTAAGCAAATTGAAGATATCTAACAGTGTTATAGGGTATAAACCAGTCAAGAATATGATGCTACTGCTTGTTCAGAAAATGGCCAAAAAAAGCTTGCATTAGTTTAGGATATTTAATGATCTCTGGCCATCTGAATGTGTTTTAACAGCTATTGAAATTAGTCACTGGTGTATGTTGGAAATGTGGAAAGCAATTAGTACACAGCAAGGTCCCACAAAAATGTGAACTAGATACATTGATTTTTTTTTGGTTGCTGGTAATTGGATGAATATTGGCCATAATGGCAGTGATAACTTATTTGCTAGAATAAAGCAAAGAACTGCAAATGCTGGAAATAGAAAATCAAACTACTGGAGAAACTCAGCATGAGTGGCAGCACCTATGAAGAGAAAGCAGAGTTAATTTTCAAATCCTGATGAAGGGCCACTGGACTTGGGGAAATCTTAACTCTACTTACTTGCTGAGGTTCCTCCTATTTCCCTGCTGTTTGAAATACTGCCAAGGAAGCTTTTACATCACCTGAGGGGCTAACAAGGCCTCTCCCCTGATCATACTCGTATTGTACTGGAGTGTTTGCTTAAATTCTCGAGTAGAACTTGAACACTGCAACCTTCTGACTCTGTTACATGGCTCCTCGTAAATTTTAAATGCTCTGTCACTGCAAAGCATGCTGCACAAATGAGTACACTTGAGAAGGACAGGGACATGGGATAATCAGAACAATATAGATTTTGTTTTTAAAAACTTTAATTTAAAATGTGGAGGAATGAAACTCTATTTTAGAAATTTAATTTTCATTTCAGAACTTGTTCTACAATAGTCAAGATTTTACTTTTGTTTTAAAGAGTAAATAACTTGAATCTTCTGTGGATTCCTTGAAAAAGTTGTTTGCAATGCTTGTTTGCTGGACTTTGATATCTGATCGTGCCTTACTGACCTTTAGGACTCAAATTTGTACTACTGCATGTTGATAAGGTAAGTGGCAATAGTTAATATAAAAATGCATGTCCATGATAAACAATTAATTTCAGAAATATTAATGCTGATATTTAGTATATACAATATCCCAAATAAACGTTAGTGTCAGGAAAGTCTAGATTCTTACATCCCATTGAGTATATAATGTGACCTCAGCTCTATCTTTGTATTCGCCACCTCTAAAAATCTGAGAGCCCTACATTCCTCCAGTTCAGCTTCATGTGCAGCTCAGATTTTTAATCATTCCAACATTGGTAGCTATGTCTTCAGCTGCTAACGTCCTAAGCTCTGTTCTGTCCCTAAACCACTCTAGTTCACTACCTCCGTTTTGTCTTTTACGCTTATTATGAAGGTGTGTATTGTACCTTTTTTTTTTTGAAAGAAGGGAAGCTGGCAAGAACTGAGTGAAATCAGTATGCTGAACAATTTCAAAAGGTATTATTTGGGTGTGAAAACAAATAGCTATGTTACACAACAAATTTGAATTTGGCCAATCAGTGTAAATTATGCCCCAAGATACCAAAATCCAATCTAATTTGAAGTTTACTCTTTGAATGACCATCCAATGAGATGGTTAGACGTTTTGAGGTATATAAAATCCAACATTTTGAACAGTTAGCCAGAGTGGCAGAGAGCATCAACAAACACAGATGGCCTGCAGAATCGCTCTGAAAGGTACCTTTTTTGTATGAAAGTTGTGTAGCAGAAGGCTGAAGAAAAGACCCAGGTAAGTACAGGTGAAGATACCAATGCAAAAGCAACGACTGGCTAATTTTGAATTTTTTTTTGTTAAACTTAATTGTTAATCACATCAGTGCATTGTTGTAGAATGGGAGGTAGATACATTGATCAGACAAAGGAGGATTACAATGTAGATAGTTGGTGTTTAATGTTTTTTTAGGAGTTAAAATTAACAATTTATTCTTTTAAATATAAGGATTTTATAGTTCTTGGTTACTCATACTTTAACAGATTACAAAGGGAGGTCACCTTTTCTGGGGGTCTGGTTCAAATTAGCAAAAGGGTTCACCCCCAATGTTGTAATGCAACACACTGGAATTTTGTGTCTGACCAAGCTTTAGGTCATCTACTGTGATCCCCTGCCCCATCTCAAATTTTGTTTATTATGCTCCTGTGATGCATCTTTGGATGTTTTGCTATGTTCAAGGCACTTTGACTCCCAAGTTGTTAATTTTCTCATTACCTTCCACCTCACCTAAAATTGAACGCTTGAGCTTTGAGCCACCTGCATGCTGTTTGTGTCCCAGAGTGCAAGTCATATTATCATTCTTTTCCAATTGATCAAAATCTGATATCTGCATCTTGCTGCCATTTGTTTTGTCTGCATTGACTTCCATTCCTGTGTTGAATCCATTAACCTCAAATAAACAATATATATTTTTGTCGTGCCTTTTTTATGTCCTCAGGATATCACAAAATGCTTCACTGTCAATTGTTACTGTGTATGTGTTTTACATGGACAAATCGACCATTACTTTTGCATCCTTTGGAACTTTTTTCACCCTCTCAACGGATGGTCAGGGTCTTGCTTTAGCATCTCCATCTAAAAGGTTGTATTTCGTACAATGCCAGTCAACATGGCACTCAAATCTTCAGAACATTGGAACAGACATGGGAAGTTCAGCCCATTGAGTCTGCGCTGCCATTCAGTACAATCCTGGCAGATCAAACACTTTAATACTGTTTATCTATCTGATCCCCATAACGCTGAGTGCCACTGACAATCAATGATCTTATCAATCTCTACCTTAAACAGACCCAAAAGATTTGGCTTCCATAGCCCTATGGTAAAAAATTCCAAAAGTTCACAATGCTCTTAAGTTTTAAAAATTCTTCCCCTCGCTCCCAAATGGCATTCTCTTAGACCTACTGACTGAGATAAGAGCATTACTGCCAAGCTATGATCATTTTTGTTCTTGTTCACAAATCCTTGTGACTGCAGTCTCATCCAATGATGTATGGGAATCTGTTGTTTTACTTATTTTAATTCACACCATCTTCCACCAATTTAGATCTTTTAGTAGTTTGAGTGTGACAGTTGAATTTTCTGAAGAGTCGCCAAAAAGTTAACTTTTTTCTTTCCACAGATGCAGCCAGAACTGCTGTTTCTCCAGCAATTTCTGTTTGCTATTTCCAGCATCAACAGTTCTTTGCTTTACTTTTGTGATGAATTACTATTCTAGATATGATTTTAACTAATAGTGGATTGGTCATTGCTACCTCCCTATCACCAATTGAGGCAAAATATGTCAGCTGTAATATAAGAATAACTATTTAGGAAATTACCTTCTCTTTAAAAACGTGGTTTGTGCAGTCCATGAGCCTAAACTGGCTGAACAGAATGCCTATTGAAGTGCAGATGTAATTAGAGTCATAGAGATGTACAGCACAGAACAGACCCTTCAGTCCAAGCCAACCAGATATCTCAACCCAATCTAGTCCCACCTGCCAGCACCTGGCCCAAATCCCTCCAAACCCTTCCTCATCCTATAACCATTCAGATGCCTTTTAAATGTTGCAATTCTACCAACATCCAACACTTCCAGCTCATTCCATACATCTACCACCCTCTGTGCAAAAGTTGCCTCTTTTATATCTTTCCCCTCTTACCCTAAACCTATGCCCTCTAGTTCTGGACTCCCCCCACCCCAGGGAAAGGGCTTTGTCTATTTATCCTATCCATGCCCCTCGTAATTTTGTAAACGTCTATAAGGTTACCCCTCAGCCTCTGACACTCTCTAGGGAAAATAGCCCCAGCCTGTTCAGCCTTTCCCTATTTAGCTTAAATCCTCCAACCCTGGCAACATCCTTGGAATTCCTTTCTGAACCCTTTCAAGTTTCACAAGAACATCATCTTTTTGATAGGAAGGAGACCAGAATTGCATGCAGTATTCCAATAGTGGCCTAACCAATGTCCTGTACAGCCACAACATGACCTCCCGACTCCTGTTCTCAATACTCTGACCAACAAAGGAAAGCATACCAAACTCCACCTTCACTATCCTATCTACCTGCGACTCCACTTTCAAGGAGCTATTATACCAAATGTGCCATATTGAATTATCTGTGCAGCATTTTTTTGTTATCTGAATCTCTCTGAATCCAAAGGTACCAAAATGGATTATGTAGTCAGTTATCACATTTTCTAACTGGATAAATTTGGTTGCTACATATGCATATATGTATTCATTATGAATGGCTTCATTTTTGTAAATTTTTTTTTCAGATGGTATGAAGTGCTTTGGAATGACAGTGATTAATTTGGTAGCACCCTTTCCTTAGAATTCCAAGATACTGAGTTTCTCATTTTGGAGCTTGAGCACAAATCAAGCTTAACACTCTCCTCAAAGGAAGAAATGGCATGCTGTAGAGGCACCGTTCATGAGATCTTTACGTGCAGAAGGACATTGGGTTATCACTGATGTCCTGGCCAATATTATGCTTTGTGTGAGTGGTGTCACAAGAAACAGATTATCTGTTTATGATCATGTTACTTTTTTGTTCTGTGGAAATTAGTTTTAGTATTTCCAACATCTGGCACTGACCACATTTGAAAAGCATGTAATTGCTTCTAAAGCACTTAGTACTTTTCATAACCACAGGATGTCACTATCAGTGCAAATTTTTATTTTCTGTTCTTTGTTTGGCTTTGACAAATAAGGACTCCTACCTTGCCAGGAATTGCCAGCCATTCTGTTTCATTTGAGCTTTTGTGGTTTATTGTGAGCTGAATTCTTACTTTAGTTTTTTTTTGTTCCTAATAGGGTACAAAGATGGAACTGCCTCTTTGGATGGCCAAAGGGCTATGCGATCCTAAACGTCGCATCATTTCTGCCAGTACACCAAAAGTGTATCAAGGCAGCTGGCGGACAATTTTCAGTGCTGATGCAAAGGTTGTCGACCTGCACAAATTGGGGCCGTATTATTATGGTTTTGGAACACAGCTGTTACACTTTAATAATCCAGAAAACACGGAAATTGCTCAGACCATCCTACAGGTGAATGTTCCATTTGTACTACTTTCAATGGCCCTATTTTTTTCATTTGAGAGCTATTTGAGTAAAAACAATATTGCTGATGTTGGAAATCTGAACGAAAAGTGCAAATTGCTAGAAATATTCAGCAGACCAGGTAGTATCTTTTGGGGTGGGGGAGGTAGGCAAACAGTTAAATTGTCAGGTTGATGACCTGTTTTCTTTAGAATTAGCAAAAGCTTTGTGATGTTAATACATTCATGCAATGTGTGCATCATTGACCAGGCCACCATTTATTGCCCACCTCTAATTGCACTTGGGAAGTAATGATGAATTGCTTCCACTGCTTAAACATTGATCTAGTGACAATGAAAGAATCTCGAAGTATAATTCCAAGTTAGGATGATGGCTGGTTTGGGGAACTTGAACATGTATTTGGTGATCTTAATCAGCTTCCCTGACAGAGGTTATGCCTTTTTTAAACTGTTGCCAAAGAAGTTTACATGAGTCCTGCATAGTAGCCACTGTCAAAATGAATTAATGTACAAGGAAAGAGGGAATTTCTTTTGTAAACAAACAAAAGATGAAGATGTAAATGGCAACAAAAGGATTACCAGCCCATTTGGTGTTCTGAAAAATAGGAGTAATTGTCTCTTGTTTCACTAATACCCTTTTGCTTGCCAATCTAATCATCTTTGCCTTTGATTCCACCCTGCCTTCCATCTGATCATAGATTTTTTTCCTTTTATTCTTAATCATCCCCACCCACACTTTACAGCCTATTTGTAGAATGATTTCATCTCAAATTTTTACCACTTCTGATAACTTTTCTGTTTTATTGCTAAGCTGATAATTGCCACGATCTTGCTGAGTTTTATCAGCACTTCCTGTGAAGTTTATTTGGAGTAGAGTGTTTTTTGAATGGCAGATTGACATTCTACTGATGTAATTTTGTATGGATTCAGATATGGGCTGTGATCTCTATTAATTCTTAATTGTTGCCTGTATAAAAGGAAGAAATAAACAGAAGTTTGCTTTCATAACATTCTTATCACCGCTCTCAATGACCCATTGTGGTCGTATATAATTCATTATTTTCAAGAGTGATCAGTTATTCTGTGACCTCAACAGATGCTTTGACACAATGTCCAGGCTTTTGGTCATTCAATTCAACCTGGTTTATTCTAGACTCTGAAAATACATGGCAATTCAAGGAGCACAGAAATCATGTAAGGTACAGCTGAGTTGCTAGAACAGGCAAGAAGATGGTTTTGATGGTTTAATATTGCCTTGGTGGTACCTTTGACATTGACAAAACAGCAGTTCTGAAGAAATGTTATAATCTAGATTAAAGGCTTAATTCCTTAAGGAATCTTGAACCGCAGCTTTGACTCTGTATTGAGAGCAATATCAATTTGACACGGAACACTTTAATATGCATGTATTTGTCATGTCAGCATCTGACTTCATAATGCATCTTATCCCGTATCCTAAAAGTTGGAATTACTGTTTGTTTAAAGGAAAAAACATTAAGTACACAGACTTCATTCCAAAAGGCAGGAACACTAGCGTAGTTCCTAAGCTCTCCCTCTACTGTACTCTGAAACTAGTAAAGGAGGTAGGGGCTTTTCTGCCATGTACAAGTCTTCCTGCAGCTTTGCTGCTCCTCTGTAATCCATGATAAGGAATGAGTAGGCATCTGGAAGATGTTTTTATAGTAATAGTGGTTTGTGACTTCCCAAAATTGTTTTATTTGGGACTAGATATTCCTGCTGTCATTGTGTTGCCAAATTTGTGTGTTTTTTTTTTTTGTTGTTCCAATCAGTTGAGTACTATGGTCCATAGTTCTAGCATTGTATTGAATGCATGATTTAAGTTGGAAGGTATCATTTTAATGATAAAAGCACTTCAGTTTTTCTGCAGCAAAACTCTATCTTTTAAAATTTTTACTGATTTCAGTTAGTAGCAGTATCTCTAACTGGAACTTTGCTGATTTACAGCAAGCAAATCTTGTGAGCAAAGTTACAGCGGTCTTCTGAAAAACAAATATTACTCATTCTGGCATCTAATACAAATTAAATCGGTAGAAGCGATCACAGGCACTTAATTGCAGCGTAGTCTCAATGCATACTTGAATGGGGATATTGTCCAATCACTTTTTCTCTGGCCAGGATTTGTGTGATCATCACATGAAACTGCTTAAGCATGCTATTCCTGTATTGTACTATTAATTAAAATTTATTCTTGGCACAGACGTTTGTCACCCGCTTTCGTCGGATCATGGATTCCTCCCAGAATGCATACAATGAGGACACATCATCACTTGTGGCTCACCTGGACGAGCTCGAGCGAGAACTGTTCCAGGCTGGTCAAAAAGGCTTGAATGAGTTTCAGAAGTGGGAGAAGGGGCAGGCCGAGCAGATCACCACTTCCAATCTGGTTCAGAGCTATGGTAAACGAAAGTTTGCAGATATGGAGGCCTGAGATGGAACTTGAGCCAGAGAGATGCTAAAGCAGATTGTTACTATTCGTATTCCTCACCAATATATAACGGAGTTTCCACTAAGATGAAACTGATTCTGCAGGAATTACAACTGAGTAGTTAACAGTGCAATCACTTTGGGTGAAAATTAAACCAGTACTGCACTGTGAAGCAGAATTTCTCATGGATTTTTTTCCTTCTGGACTTCTGCTTGCTTCCTACGTGAACAAAGCCACTTGCAAAGACTCTGCAAACCAACTTTTGGTTCACTAAGCATTTTGGATCTTCAGGATTTTGAGTCCGTTTCTGTCATTCGAGAGTTGCAGCTGTTTTCTGACTCTTCCTGGTATTCAATATGGGACCCCCTGCAGCACTTGTGGAAGAGACCGTTATAAACAATTTGTTCAGCAAAACAAACTGGCTGAAGGCCAGGCTCTTCGATAATTTTAGAAAGAAAAACAGACTTTAAAATCTCTTGTCTATTTCCCTCTAAAGCCAAAATCTCTTTGTGTAGAATGGCACATGATAACTATATGTATTATAATTATTTGTTTAGATTTTAAAGTTTGTTTTTTGTTTTGGTAACCATATGACCAGGAGTTTTGTGCGCTCCTCAAACACTGAATAGATGCATGAACTTTGAGTATCGTGTTTCATTTCCAAGCTTCACTAGTGTATGAATTTTACTGATGTTCCCCAGGACTTGATTCATTTGTGTTTCGAATAGATCATTCTTCATCTCGGATATAGATAGGTCACTGGCATGGTGTTCCTATTAACTTGAGTGAAGTTTTATTATGCTAGAGTATTTAGTTACAGATGTGCTTCCCTGTACTCTAATTTAAAAAAAAAATCCTTTGTCGTCATTGGCGCCTTGATTTTTGGTAGCTTTATGCTAGAGCTAATATCTTAGCCACAGAATACATATGTATGGCAATCTAAAATATCTTGCTTCAGAGTGTAGTATCCCTCTTACTAATGGGGGCAGCAGAGATGCAGCTCTAAGCGGTTGAGTCAGGTGCTGCTAACACTAACAATGTAGGTAACTGAAGTATAAATTGCAGATTTAATGTTAATCTAGAAAGATTTTTTTTAAAACCAGCAAGTTCCACACTCTTACAAAACACTTACAAGACAGGAAAGCCGACCTAATCTCCTTAACTTGATCAATATTAACTTTCAGATTGAAGTGGGAATAAGATCCAGCTCTTCTGATGACCTGACGAAGCAAGTCTGAATTATATGAAGTTTTTTTTTGTATTCAAACTGATTTTTGTGGACCTCTGATATCTGGATATGTCAGCTTTTTAATGTTGTATTTATTGGCTAGAGGCCCTAAAGTTGAAACTGTCATCTGAGGATGGTTTTTTAAATTTTTTTTCAACTAAGTTTTATTTGCATAAACCATGTCTGAGCCTTTTATACAAACTTCTTTTTTTTTTAATAATCACTTGGATTTTCAAATTTACTTGTATCTTTACACTGATTTTAGAACATACTCAACTCAATGGGTTCATTGTGCTTGTGCCAGCTCTTTGAAAGAATTATCTAACTAATCCCACTTTTCCCCATGATCCTGTAAATATTCTGTCTCAAATGTGTACCCAATTCTTGTTTGAATTATATCACTGTTTCCACTATGTTACATGTCTTGTCTTTTTAGATGAATAATTTTTATAATTTCTTCATATTCCCACATCAGTTCTTTTGTTACACAATTCTGCAACTGACTTCGACTAGCATCTTGTATATCTGTGGTTTCATGTCCAAAATACTGTGAATAGAATACTACTTTAGATATTCGTTCTTTACCGTGGGAATATAGGCTTAAGAAAGGAAACAAAAGTCATCTTTGGGGTTACAATGATCACAAATGTTTGGCTTACCTTAGCTAATTTCTTCTTAGTGATGGGACAAAGGCAGAAAACCATTTCCAAATGGTAATCTTGCTGAGAGACAACACCAACCAGGTTATGAAGAGGATGAGTATTTGTGCTACTATTAAAAGGTTCTGCTTCTAAGATTAGGTCAAGCCTGTTGTTGAGGCACCATGAAGAACCATGTTCATTTTTTTGTAATCAAATTGGCATTTCCTGCAACTTGGCTAGATGGAGCAGATTTTTTTTTAGCTGAAGATGTGGGAATGGCTCCCATAAGGAGTGATTAGTGCAACTACTCTGCATGCATTTCAGGGGAAACTGGACTAGTGTTTGAGAGAAAGGAATAAATAGGTGGTTGAGAGAGTAGATTTAAATGAGAAAATATGGCAGGCTCAAGCGGAGGAGAAACACTTGACTTGTCTGACTTGAGGTTGATGACCTATTTTCTGCCATTACAATGTAATCTTATGTAGCCTGATGACAGCTGCTTGAGGTTTGCAGACCTTTCCTTAAATGCACACCTGGGCTCCTGTAGCAATGCTGGATATCAAAAGCCACAATGACGGTCTCTCCCTCATCCCGAGCAGTAGCCAAACATATATTTTCCACTCTCTATGCCCTAACTCATTATGCAGGTATAACTGGAGCAAAAAATCTAGAACACTATATGTAATGGAAAGTGCTGTTATCCCCCTAGTTTAAAATTCTTAACTTTTGGAAGTTTACTTCTTAAAATTAATCCTTATTCATCCAGTCAAATTCTTAGAAACTGCCCTGTTCTTCCATAACTGATGTTTGCTTTTGGGGGGGAAGCAACACATAAGATCACTAGAAATTAACTAAAATTCCAAACATTGACAGTAACCATGTCACATACTGAGCTTTGCATCCCTGATTTCAGGGAGTTTATCCTTTGACTAGTGAGGAATAGTGATATTGCAGCACGACAATTTGTTTCCTGTTATGGTGTAGCACTGCTTCAGAAGCATTGATTTTTTTTAGGCCTTTTAACTTCATGCTGTGATGGGTTATCAGGGACAGTGACCTAGAATTTGCTGACTAATGAGCCATTATGATATGGAGCAAATGTATTGAACTGCATTAAAACAAACAATATGTTGCTCCATTTGGATAACAGCTAATGGATTATATAACATATGCTGCCAGTACGAAATGTACTGTGTTGCTATGGCAATAGTCACATAATGGTTTACACCTTGTTTGTTATTTTTCTCTTTCTGGCATTGCCCTTTTCACCTGTGACTGTAATAATCATCATTTAACAATTTGGATCACAAGAAGTTGCCATTCTCCATTGGCCTACCATAACCATGTCCCCTGTGTTTGTTTTGTTTGTTCCTTCCATGGGCTTTCAGTCTTGATTTATAGCCTCCACCTTCCATGCCTCCCCCACCTCCAAAATAAGAGATGCTGTCAGAGCTGGAAAACATTTGTTGCCTTACTACTCGATGACAGAAGCTAAATAATTTTTTTGGGAATCAGAACAATTTCAGCCTTAAGTAAATAAAAGGGCACCATGCAAAATTACTGAGTTTCTTGGTTTCTGTCTCTGTCATGATCTTTGGGCTGGACCCTGGCATTCTGATTAAAAGCAAATCTTGAGTCCACACTTATCAGTAACAGGATCGGCTCAGTATTTTTACTGTATGTGATCACCCTGGCCACTTGATGGCAGGAGACCATCTACTGTCTGTTAAAGGTCAGGCAGCTTTAACTGTTAAGCTAAGTCACTGAGTGGGGTACTGCTGTGTCAGCGAGAAATCTTGATTTTTGTTTTCCCCTTACTGGTAAGTTTTCAAAGCTAACTCCTCCAGAGATTGTAAAAGTATGGATTCCTTTTCTGACCACATCTGTTCTTTAGACACAAACCTGTGCTACTGTGTGTTGCTTTTCTCTTTTGCTTACCTTTTTTTTGTCTCTTGCATTTCCATCTCTCCACCTTCTCACTCCAAGTTGTTTTTTCCCATACTTTTTCTCATTTCTGACATTGCTTTTTGTGGTCTTCTCTCAGCTTTTTCTTTGGCATGGGTAATATTGAGCTAATTTCTTTTCTGGTTTGGAGGTTCAAAGTCCCGGAGGGATCCTAATTAAAAACATTTGTTGTTTGTTTGTTCTCAGATGCAGAATTTATTTGTTTCTGTCACAAATGGATTAGTTTTGACATGTTTTTAATGCAGAAAATTGATTTTGGTCATTTTAATACCTAAGCAACGGTTCCTTCCTCTACGTTGGGGAGACTGGACGTCTCCTAGCAGAGCGCTTTAGGGAACATCTCCGGGACACCCGCACCAATCAACCACACCGCCCTGTGGCCCAACATCTCAACTCCCCCTCCCACTCTGCCGAGGACATGGAGGTCCTAGGCCTCCTTCACCGTCAATCCCTCACCACCAGATGCCTGGAGGAAGAATGCCTCATCTTCCGCCTCGGAACACTTCAACCCCCGGGCATCAATGTGGACTTCAACAGTTTCCTCATTTCCCCTTCCCCCACCTCACCCTAGTTCCAAACTTCCAGCTCAGCAATGTCCCCATGACTTGTCCTACCTGCCTATCTTCTTTTCCACCTATCCACTCCACCCTCCCCCGCCTCTGACCTATTGCCTTCATCCCCTCCCCCACTCACCTATTGTACTCTATGCTACTTTCTCCCCACCCCCACCCTCCTCTAGCTTATCTCTCCATGCTTCAGGCTCTCTGCTTTTATTCCTGATGAAGGGCTTTTGCCCAAAACGTCGATTTTACTGCTCCTCGGATGCTGCCTGAACAGCTGTGCTCTTTCAGCACCACTAATCTGGAATCTGGTTTCCAGCATCTGCAGTCATTGTTTTTACCGCCTACCTTTGGCTCCAGTCCATTTAGTGAAATCAAAAACTGAAAAATGTGCTTTTTAATGTCTGTAACCCTCTTCAATATTAAAATTGTATTCACATTTTTGGGGCATTGTATTTCCTTAATCATAACTGTTTTAATTCATGCAATATATTAAAAAAGGTGATTGAAGTGTCAAAAAAAAACCTAAGCTATGTAAGGCTGTTTTAGAGCAAATGCTTGATCAGCGGTAAGTGGTGAGGAGCATCTAAGAGTGAGAGGGAGGTTTGGGGAGGAAATGATGCCTTGGGACCAGAACTGAAAGCTTTGTGGCTTTCAAAATTTCTGTTCAACCTACCTCATATATGAAATAACACTAAGCTATTTCACTTGTGCAATGGAGTTTGGGACAGCCTTAAATCTTAACTTTCCTCCCCCACTGAAACTGTAGGGTGTAGATAGAGTGGAGATACTTGAACAACTCCCACTCTAAGTGGAAAATGAATTGGCACAATTACATCCAAGTAGCCACTAGGAACAGCCACCACTGGAAAGTAATGAAGTATACAGCAACGACTCTTAATACACAGCATTATTTTAGAAGTACAAAAGTATTCAATGTTAAACCTTCTCCATTATTTAGGAGAAAGAACGTACAATTGGTTCATTCAATCCAACTGATCCATATCAATGTTTATACTACACTACACCCCTTCCCATCTAAATATTGATGTAATTGTTTGTTCCCTTCTGCAGTAGCCTGTCCAGATTGCTCTTAAATACCTTTTATGCTACCTGTATCAGTTATAGCCAGACCAAACTTTCTCTCCATCGTTTGCATGAAAGTTTCTTTTTAAGTGCTGGTGACTATCCTATGTTGATGGATGCACATTGTGTGGAAGTTTTTTTTTAATGTGTCTGAGCAATGTAAACCATAGCGAGGTGTGTAATAGAATCAAACATGAAGTCTAGTTGAGGCCTATTCTTCATGCCAGAAGCAACTCACTGTTTTAAGCTTTTTGCAGGCTGCATGCTGAGGTACTAATTGAGGGGGATTATTGCTCACTAAGTACCTTGTTGACAGATCAATTTGCCTCATTAATATTGGGCTTTCTATTTTACCATCTGGCTAAAAAAGTTGGATACTCCAAAGCATGACCAGAACAGCAAACTGCAATGGAGTACAATCCATGGGCACTAGTTGCATACACCATCTCCCCAGAAATTGGCATCTGCTGGTCCCTCAAGACTATCATAGTACCTTTGATTCAGTGGCAGGCTTCTCAGGAAACCGACTTTCATTGCATAGCACACTGGTACCCAACATTGAAAGGATGCAGAATGGATGCTTTGCATGCATGGTACAGGTATTTGGCTCAATGCTTCAATCAAGACTGCATCATCTGCCTGCTTTCTTTGCACTCTCAATTAGCACCATCTACTTGCTCACCAGTAGTGCTTTACATTGTCTTGTTATGCCATACCTGTTAGCATGTTGCTGCTCCAGTCCGAGCCAAAGATTGTCACTGCTATGAGGTTCTTTTTGTGCAGAGAAACACACTGGCTACTAGCCAGTTTTGAGAAGATTTGTAACTCAGGTTGAGGTTCTGGATGTAGGTTGCACACTGTGCTGGAAGGTTCATTTTCAGACGTTTCATCACCATACTCTAACATCTTCAGTGAGCCTCTGGACAAAGCACTGCTGATGTTTCCTGCTTTCTAGGGGGGAGCTGGGACAACACTCTCACTAGTATCCTTACATGCGGGTGAGGAAGGACGCCACTTCGACTGGGACAACACACCAATCCCAGGACAAGCCAAACAGAGACAAGCACGAGAATTCCTAAAAGCATAGCATTCTAACTGGAACTCCATCAACAAACACGTTGACTTGGTCCCCATTTACCACCCAATGAGAAAAAGAACAGGAAATGACATCACCAATCCAAATAAACCCAAACCTATAAATAGACAGCAGCAAACATCAGCAGTCCTTCGTCTGGAGACTCACTGAAGATGTTACTTAGTATGGTGACGAAATGTTTGAAAATGAATCTTCCAGCTCAGCGAGCAAACTTACATCCTGACACTGGCTACGTATCAGAAGGGATCTGTTGTGAAGGGACCATTTTGGTGAATGCCATACAAAGTAATCAAACTAACACAGCATTTCAAGGAGAGGTTATTTGCCTTTGTCACAGACAACCGAGCTGCAATAACAGAGCTCCTTCTTTTATCTTGTGGTACGTGCATAGTGAAACCATGGTTGAATATCTTGTGTGGTTTTGTGGTTCACTGTCTCTTAAGCATTCATCTCAAGTATCCTGGAATTTCAGTTAGACTTCCACAGTTCCTCCATTTGAAGCTCTAATTTATGGTATTATGATTCAGCTCTTCAACAGTTAATAGGTTCTGCTTTATTTGAATTGATCTGCTGCATAACACTTTGGTCCAGACCTGATGAATTCAGATAATTGCAAAGGTGTCCTGAGTAGGACTCCTGGGTTTCTAATTTAGTATATTGTGGTTCTGCAAGGATTGAAGGTTCTGTTAGCAGGAAGCTAATTGATTTGAGTTCTTTAACTTTCTATAGCTTTGCTTAATTTTAGTCAGAAGTTAGTTGATTATTCAATTTTTAAATTATACGCCTTTATGAATTGAAAGCAGCAATGAAAATAATCACATACATGTTAGAAACCACACAATGACTTGGTGAAATAATTACAAGCTTTCAGCTTAATGTTAAAATCTATACTATTGAAAGCAAAACCAAGCAGTCCCTGGCATGTGTAGGAATTAAATAAATTCTAGCATTGTCATTTGGAGCAATAAATTTGGTTAGGCACACTGCATCGTATGCTGAATATTAGGACTTATACATTATGAATGCACACCCTTGACCAGATTATCACTGGAAATTACCAAAGCTGGAGGAGGGGCCATGTAGTGATTATGTCACTTGCCTAGTAAACTAGACCCTCCAGTTAATGTTCTGGGGAGCATGTGCTCAAATCGCACCATGGCTAATGGTGAAACTTGAACTCAGTCAAGACTGGAATTTAAAAACTAGTCAAATGAAAATCATTTTAATAAGGAATTGGAATCCCTTGTTAAATGGTAGTGATTATGTCACTTGCCTAGTAAACTAGACCCTCCAGTTAATGTTCTGGGGAGCATGTGCTCAAATCGCACCATGGCTAATGGTGAAACTTGAACTCAGTCAAGACTGGAATTTAAAAACTAGTCAAATGAAAATCATTTTAATAAGGAATTGGAATCCCTTGTTAAATGGACGAGGGCGGCCTATCTCAAGATGAGACGTGAAGGTTCAATTGGGGCGATTGAGAGTTATAGGGTAGCCAGGAAGGACCTGAAGAGAGAGCTAAGAGCAGCAAGGAGGGGACATGAAAGGTCCTTAGTCGGTAGGATTAGGGAAAACCCTAAGGCTTTCTATAGGTATTTTAGGAATAAAAGAATGACTAGGGTAGGAATAGGTCCAGTCAAGGATAGTAGTGGGAAGTTGCGTGTGGAGGCGGAAGAGATTGGGGAGACACTGAATGAATACTTTTCTTCAGTATTTACTCAGGAACAGGGCACTGTTGTCGATGTGAATACTGAGTCACAAATAAGTAGAATGGATGGCTTTGAGGTATGTAGAGAAGAGGTGTTGGAAATCCTGGAAAAGGTGAAAAAAGATAAGTCCCCTGGGCCTGATGGCATTTATCCTAGGATTCTCGGGGAAGCAAGGGAGGAGATTGCAGAGCCATTGGCCTTGATGTTTATGTCCTCTTTGTCTACAGGAGTAGTCCCAGAAGACTGGAGGATAGCAAATGTGGTACCCTTGT